>NC_039257.1:237829-315329 GCF_003368295.1 Carassius auratus | reverse complement strand
CTCCACCCCCGCTGCTTCCCTCCAGAGGTCAGAGGTCACCTGACTTCCACATCCACCCACACCTGACCTGATTTTCTCCATCTGTCTGCGGCTCCCAAAGAAACACGGCAGTCATCCATCTGAAAACATTACAGTAGCATCTTCTCATGTGGCAGAGCGTGACGATAAAAAGAGCCGTGGAAATATCTCTTATTCACTGCTTCATACTCATCATTAGCACACGCACACGTTTGTTCTAGTGAATTCCTTAAAGTTCAATACATCAGCATATCAGATGCTGTTTATTAGCACTGGAAATAATTTAGATTCTTATATCAGTTTGTAAAAACTAGCAAAATCCTGTTTATAGTAATGAAAAAATATAATAGAAGTCTATGGGGAAAGTGTAGAGGAGATATAGAATATTAAGTACTGACATAAAACTAAATATAAACTGAAAATGTAAAAATTATATAGATATTAAAAGGTTAAAATTAAATATGACAAAAACAACAAAACTATTTACTACAGAATTTTTTTTTACAGTAAAACAGTGTCGTAAACTGAATTGGTGTATATTTTACAAAACTGTTGTATTTTGCACATGCAACTTGGCTAGTTTGCTGAAAAAAATAAAAATAAAAATAATTTATTTCAACACATTTTTAATGTTTTTTTCACTAACAATATTTCCATCACCACGTTTTTTACGCGCATTTTGAAATATCACATCAGAGGGATAGGGATGCAATCTGTTTCAGAATTATTTTTAATTCCCCCCCAAAATTTACGCTCACTTGATGTGGTTTTTGACTTTGATTTAATGCGAATAATGTTAAATAGAAACACATTTGCTGAATCAATTCAAATGTAGCAAGCATTAAACCCACGTGACCCCTGCATTTATAGCATAAATTCTATTTCAAAAAGACAAACATGAGACAATTCTTTTATTTGTGTGGTTTTATGAGACGACACATTGTTGAAAACGGTCGGGCTGACAGAAATCAGACATGCGCCAGAAACACTCTGTACTCCACAGACGAGAAAGAATCATTGGTTTCATTTTGCCTGTCTTAGAGTTTAATAAAAGCACTTTAAAGCCTCACAATTAAAGGCTAAATCCACACTGTCAACATCCGTCCCTGCGGCGCGGCGCGGCGCGGCTCTTACAGCAGAATACACGAGTCCCGGAGGGCCACCGCTAAATGAAACTCAGATCCAGGATCAGAGCGAAACCCATGGATTTACAAAGAGATAAAAGAGAGTCCAGATCATCACAGATACAGTAAACCCAGAGAAAAGATGCAGAACATCTGAATAAATATACAGGACAATTATGTCACTGGAAACATGAAGTGCTTTTGATGGCTGATGAAACATTAAAAAATCTTTAATAATGTCTTGACAATATTTCATGTGATAGTAATGACTTGAGTGTCAATTCCAAAATTCAAACATCTCTCATATTGAGTTGAGAAAAAATACTTGTAATAATGAAATGGGTTCTATGAAATGTAAAATATTAATCATAATAATGACTTGGTTTCTTATAAAAATTGTAAACGTTTTCATAATAATGTCTTGGAAAAATGCACTTAATGAATTTTCATGTAATGTTTTTACGTAAAAAAAAGAAAAATCGAAATGTATCATAATAATGATGTAAAAAAAAATAAAATAAATAAAAAACATTTTCTCATCTTGACTTTTAAAAATTAATTAATGGAAAATTTAATTTGTTTCTCTTAAAAAGTCAAGACTCATCATAGTGACTTGCGAAATTTCATGTAATGACTTTGTTTTTCATAAAAAATCACTTTTTTCATAGTGAATTAAGGAAAACTTTATAGTGTCAATGACATTGTAATGACTTTAGATAATAAAGAATAATATTTTAGAAAATAAAATGTTTCAAAACATTCCCATAATAATGATTTAATGTAACTAGTTTTTTGTAAAAAAAATAAAGTAAAAAAATAAATAATAATAATAATAATTCACATAATAATCGGTTTTCCATAAAAATTCCAAAATCTATCATTCTAATGACTTATTTTTTTATACCAATGACTTGTTTATCGTCGAAATTCAAACATTTCTCACAAAAGATTTACTAGCTTAGTTTCTCTACAAATTCAAAAATGTAATTCAAAACTTTCTCATAATGATGACTTGAAAAAATTTCATGTAAAAAAGAACTTCTTATAAAATTTTAATATTTCTCATAATGACTTGACTAATAAAGTTTCAAAACTCACATTAATGAACTGAGAACGTTTCATGTATTAAATGACCTAGTTTCTCATCAGAATTCAAACTTTTCTCAGTGACTTGAAAAATGAATGTAGTAATAGTTTCATGCATAAATTGAAATATTTCACACAATAATGTCTTGATGCAAATTCATATAAGCATTTTCTATTAAAAATTCAACACTTTCTCATAATGACTTGTGAAACTTCATGTAAAAATGACCTCGAGCCTCATTTATAAAATGTCCTAAATGTGATCTTCTGATCATCTCTGATATATGTTTGAGATGTGAAATCTATGAAACACAAATGATCTTGAGCACAACTAAATGATTTCAGCTCTCTGCCTTATCAACGACTCCTAATTAATGCCAGTCCAAATCCTTTAATTAAGAACAGCTTACATTTCCAAAAAACACTACTCCGACAAGAAACAAACAGAATTTCTCATGACTTTTTTTAATCGTAAAGAACTACAATATTTCACGTCTTGAGAAAATATTCATCTAGTAATGATGACTCATAAAAATCCAACTCAATTACGAGAAAGCTTCTCATTAGTGTGACGTGCTTAGCTATTATCGTGATAGATTCTCTTATGAGATGCATTTTGCAAAATTATGACTTACAGGATCATATTTTAAAACAGAAACATGCTTCTACAGTGGTTAAATGAGTTTATTTGTCATAAATTAATGCATACAAACAAATCCATACCTAAAAGTTTCTTTCTTTTCATTTTGGGGTGAAATGAATGTGCTTTCATGAGTCACTCGAAGAAAGAATATGAAAAAAAGCCACATACAACAGCATGATCACAGATATAAAAAGACAAAGACAGTTCTTTTAATAAATAACACTGGCTTGGATCAGATTGTGAGGGATCCGCCCCTTCAGGGAACTCTGACTTCTGATTGGTCTCAGAGAGCAAAAGCCTCATTAATATTCATTTACATTCCATTGGTGAGTTCCATGTGACTTTACTGGACACAACAACATATAAACATAAAGATAAAACTGCAACAGAGAAGCTACATTATATTGGAGTCCTAACACTGGAAAGAAAACTGAAGACAAGTGTGTGTTGTGTTTTTTTGTTTAGGTGGACGCATGACCTGTAGTTATATGTCTGAATGGCATTCTGTGAGTGTGTGTGTGTGTGTGTTTTCATCGTGGCGGTTTAGACTGACACACACAGTCACATCTCTCATGATGCTGCAGGTGAATCTCCTCCAGAACCCAGTGAGCTCGTGTTTTCTTCCTGTAGAAACTCGGACCTGGAGAAAACTTCAGCACCTGACAACACACACACACACACACACACACACTAAATATTAAGAGAAATCTAGTAAATTTTTAGTGAACAACTAAATGCAAGTCAAATAAATTTAGCAGGTGTTTTGTAACTATAACCAATTTATTCAAATAAATTATTGTAACTTGTAACTATAACTAAATGTAAAAAATAAAATAAAATAAAAATAAAAAATCAATAATTTTTTACAAATACATGTACAATTCAACTGGCAAGTTTTGTTTTTCAACAATTAAATGTAAAAATAAATATCAGCATATTTTGTTGCTTAACTATAACATTTTTAAAAATGAAAACAAGACAAGAACGTTTTGTTCTTTAACAATTGAACAAAATCAAAAAACTTAAACTGTTTTTACAACTAAATGTGAAAAATCTAATTCAGCTAAATTCTACTTAATTTAACTAAAAATAAATTTGTTCAGCCAATGTTGTTCTTTACTGACTAAATGTAAAAAAAATAAAAATAAACAAAAAAAGTTTGTTTAGAACTTAACTTCAACAAATCAAACATATTCTGTAAATTCACTACAAAAAAAAAAAAAAACTATAACAAAAAAAAAATCTAATTTATCAAATGTTGTTCTTTGAGAATTAAACCTGACCAAATTAACCTAAATTTTAAATATTTTGCTACACTTGTTCATAAAAATTGAATTCAGCTAATTTTGTTCTTTAACTATAACAATTAAAAGTGCAATTTTAACTGAGGGGAAAAAAGCTAAAAAAGTAAGAAAACAAAAGTAAGAAAAAATATAAAAGATAATAAAAACAAAAAATAACCTTGCTATACAAAACAAAACTTAAAAGAAAGGCACTGGTCTCTATTGCAAGTTCAATTTGAAAAATAAACTAAAGAGTAAGTCTAAATGATTTTCTGTGTTAATGGATATTAAGCAGCAAATGCGGTTTGTAGAATTAAACCCAGAACATTCCATTAGAATTGTTAACTGTAACAGTTTGCAACAATGTTTATTCCTCATCAAAATAACCAAAGCCAAAGCTGCATGTGCGGTATTTCTTTGTTTGATCAGGGCAAGAAATAAAAGAGAATGATCAGTTGATTTGTCTTCATTGATTTGTTTAACAATCAATATCTGTCCTTGACCCTTGATCTCTAGATGTGTCATATGTTCTGTACTGAAGCTAATATATCTGTGTGTGTGTGTGTGTGTGTGTGTGTTTCACATTAGTCAGCACTGACAGCCGCAGCCAATCACATTTAGCAGATGTTGCCGTGGGTAACAGTCTATTATTCTACACAATGACAGCACTGTGACAGCTGTCAATCACTCTGCGGCTGCCCGTGTCACATCTCTTTAAATGCAACTACATCTCCCAGAATGCATCAGACATCCCATGAGGCTTCACTCTGATTATTAACACTAGATTGGGTCAGACAGTGTTCAGGTTGAAATGTTACCAAGTGTGTGTTTTCAGTTAATGGTGTTAATATGTTGTGAAGTTACAGCAGAATGTGGATGAATGAAATAAGTTAATAAATTCAAAAATATATTAAACATAAAATATATAAAATATTTTCTAGTTAAAATTTATATTTCTGCAAAAACAAAAAGATTCCATTTGTTAACATTATTAATAACATTAGTTATCATAAAGTAATAATTGAAAACATTCATTAAAAATACTTTACATGTTTACCCTGTTAAACATTTGAATTTCATTATCAGTTGTTACATCATATCAACCTTGACAGTCTGAAAACACGAAATGAATAAATAACCAACGTACACTGATGATAATAAATAATAATACAAATAACTAAACAAAATGCACACAATAAAAACCAAAGAACATGAAAGGAGAAGGAGAATTTCTATATTGTCCTCTTAATTAAACCTGAGGGGGTGTGTGCATTTGTTTTATTATTTCAGAACGTAAAAAAAAAAAAGAAACGGGAAAGAAGAAGAGACAGACATCACACTTTACAACTGTCATCAGTTCAGATGGAACACTACTCTGTGTGTGTGTGTGTGTGTGTGTGTGTGTGTGTGTGTGTGTGTGTGTCAATGGATTTCGCGTGTCATTTGCTGATAATCTCAAACAGAACAAAAAGTGTCACACTAGTCACGACCGATCAGAGGAAAACAGCAGCAGACGGACAAACGAGTGAAGGCAGACAGAGACAAGTATGTGTGTGTGTGTGTGTGTGTGTGTGTGTGTGTGTGTGAGAGAGAGAGCGCTATAGGATAATGGAACGCAAATGGATGGAGAGATACACTGGAGTTTCAGCACACAAAATACAGCATGTGTGTGTGTTTGGAGCTGATAAGCAGAGAGAGGATAACACTTCACTCGCTCAAACTCCACAGGAAGAACAAACGCTCCTGACTAACATAAGACGCTGTATGTACACACACATGCTCAAAACTTCAACAGTTCACGGTGGGGGCGGGACTATCTGTCTGAATGACCGTATGGCAGATAGAGGGAGTGTTTGGGAACCTGCTTGAAAAAGTGCATTGTGGGATACCTCGTGTAGTTTCTTGACGGTTTTTCCGGCGCTGCAGCTGCAGGAGTTCCAGTTGTCCGTGCCACAGCCGCAGTTTCCCCCGCAGCGCTGCACCAGGAGGCATCGTGGGAAAAACACGGCGTTGGTGGCCTTCAGCTCCTCGCGGAGATTCACTGAGAAATTGCGTGGGGTGCAGCTGTACTGCTTCACGTCATCATAGAGACGGTCGAGATCGACTGAGAGGGAAAGAGCGAGACGGACGGGGTTTACTACAAACACAGAGAACATCAAACTACATCCTGACCCCAGTAACAAACAAACAGACACAGAAACCCTAACTAACACACTCTCCACTGGCCTTACAATGTTTCACCTTTATCAGGGACACAAGATCAGTGTGTGTGTGAGTGTGTGTTTGTACTTTGTGAAGAACATTCCAGTGTGTTGTTTTGGATTTTTTTTTTTATCACTTATGACTCACATAATCACAATCTGTTCTGGATGGACAGAGCGGAAGGGAGGTTTAAATGAAGAGACGGGAGGAAATCACCTCCGTCTGCCTCATAAAAACAAAGTGAATGGATAATGGTGTGGTGTGTGTGTGTGTGTGGGTGTGTGTGTGTGTGTGTCATGCAGAACTGAATGCCTGTAATGTTCACTTCTTGAACATTATGGACCATTATGGAAGGCTTCCATTAACAATGGCATAAATAATACATAATTAATTTATTTATCCTCTAATCCTCTAATTTCCTCCAAAAATAAATAATTAATAATTGATGTATAAGATAAATTTAACTTTAATTTATGTGTGTCTGTGTGTGTGTGTGTGAGAGAGACTCACGCTTGTGTTTACGGTCGGTGTGGAAATATCGTGGTCTGTAGTAGTAGTGTGTGTGTGTGTGTGTGTGAGAGACACACTTGTGTTTACGGTTGGATGAGGAAATCTCATGGTCTGTAGTAGTGTGTGTCTGTGTGTGTGTGTGTGTGTGAGACACACTTGTGTTTACGGTCGGTGTGGAAAGCTTGTGGTCTGTAGTAGTGTGTGTGTGTGTGTGTGTGTGTGTGTGTGTGTGTGAGACACACTTGTGTTTACGGTCGGTGTGGAAATCTCGTGGTCTGTAGTAGTGTGTGTGTGCGCGTGTGAGACACACTTGTGTTTGCGGTCGGTGTGGAAAGCTCGTGGTCTGTAGTAGTGTGTGTGTGTGTGAGTGAGACTCACGCTTGTGTTTGCGGTCGGTGTGGAAAGCCCGTGGTCTGTAGTGGGGTGTGTGTGTGTGTGTGTGTGTGTGAGACTCACGCTTGTGTTTACGGTCGGTGTGGAAAGCCCGTGGTCTGTAGTGGGGTGTGTGTGTGTGTGAGACTCACGCTTGTGTTTGCGGTCAGTGTGGAAAGCTCTTGGTCTGTAGTGGTGTGTGTGTGTGTAGAGCTGCTCCAGGTCTTCCTGCCAGGTGAAGGGGTTCATGTGTTTCAGGAGCTCCTCCACCGAGCTGACGCTGGCGATGTCGTTGTCCAGTGCGACCGCAGACAGTGGCGTGTCCGTCCCAGAAACCTCCCTGAAATTCTACAGAGACACAGACTGTAAAATCCCACTTTCCTGCAACACATCCACTCTGTATCACTGTAAGCTCCAGAGCAGGGGGAACATTCTCCTAAACGTCTCCATTTGGGATCTACTGAAGAAACCGTGTCCATTTAATTAAGACCATGTTTCATCATCTAGAAGTGTGTAATACTTACGGACATCACTGTAACTGCTTCCCAGTTGGTCAGAGACGCGAGAGGTGAGCTGTCCTGAAAAACAGACAGAGACTTCAAACTTTTGTCATCATTTATGTATTCTACATCAGCGGCATGGGAAATCTGGGAAAGTCATTATCTGCGCTGATAAATCCTGACTGGAAACCCTCCTGACGCGCAGCAGCAATCAGCAACACAAACACCATCACTCATGATGTCACCGGCCGAGGAGGCGTGGCTACAGACATCACAGCGCTTGCATTTAAAAGTGGCCATAAACGACAGGGGAACATTACACAACCATCAGGAGACCCGAATTAACAAGGCCATCAATCCACCTCCACAGTTATACAGCCATAATGAGGAAAGAGAGATGGACTGGAGAACATAGACAGTGTGTTCAGAACAGCATTCCTTATTGTATATTGCAACTATCATTGGTATAAAAACATTCTTGTATATTAATAAATAATAATAAAGAGTTAAAAAAGATTAAAAAGACATGTATGGAATTAATATTTAATAAAATATGAAAATAATGACTTTCCTAGCAAGTGATTTTAAAAACCTCCATATGCTGAACTAAAGGGCATCCAATAAAACTTGCAGTTGAAAACCATATTAAAATTAAACAAAATATACTTATAGTTTATAGTCTATAATAAAATTGCAAGTATTATAACTTTGAGATACTGAAAAACAAACTAAAAATGGAAACTTAAAATTAACATAAAAACATGTAAACGAACAGCCATGAAAATTGAAATTAAACTTATATTCAATAAACTTTTGCTGAAACTAAAACCAAATAGAACATACTTGAAAGCATTCCATAAAATTTAAAAAAAAACAATTGAAAACTGAAATAAAATGATGCTTAATTAAATCAACTACAAGTATAGCTGTCAAATGCTGAAACATTTCAAAAACCAAAACATACAAACAAAAAATGTATTTTGTAAGTGCAAAATTATAACAACCTTGTTCTGAAGACTGACTTCTCAATTTTTCCCTGCAGTTTACTTAAAAATTTCCACAATTTTAGACATTTTGAAAGCTGACATAAAATAACACAAAATAAACAAAAACTAAAAACTTTAAAAAATAAGTGCTTAAAAACTAACAAAAATGAAAAAAACGAAGTATAGTATGTTTGTCAATACTAAAACTACAAGTATCAAGACACATTTACTAAAACTACAAATATTTAGAAAGACAACTTTACTAAAACTACAAGTATTAAGAAAGACACATTAAACTAAAACTACAAGTATTAAGAAAGACACCTTTAACTAAAACTACAAGTATTAAGAAAGACACCCTTAACTAAAACTACAAGTATTAAGAAAGACACCTTTAACTAAAACTAAAATTAAGACACCTTTAACTAAAACTACAAGTATAAAGGAAGACACATTTAACTAAAACTACAAGTATTAAGAAAGACACCTTTAACTAAAACTACAAGTATTAAGAAAGACACTCTTAACTAAAACTACAAGTATTAAGACACATTTAACAAAAAATACAAGCATAAAGAAAGATACATTTAACTAAAACCAAGTATTAAGACACCTTTACTACAACTATAAGT
This sequence comes from Carassius auratus, assembly GCF_003368295.1. Classification (NCBI taxonomy): domain Eukaryota; kingdom Metazoa; phylum Chordata; class Actinopteri; order Cypriniformes; family Cyprinidae; genus Carassius; species Carassius auratus. The sequence continues at coordinate 305,973 of NC_039257.1, read as the reverse complement.
ATTAAGAAAAACACCTTTGACTAAAATTCTAAGACTAAAACTTTAATATATAAAAAAATAATATACAATATAAAATTAACTACAAAGCAATTTATGAAACCGTTGCTTAAAAATAAAACTGAATATAAATAAAGAAATGTAAATGCAAAGCCATGAAAACTGACATGTTGTTTTTCCATGCAGTTTACTTTAAAACCTACATATGCTATGAAAGTACACTTCCCTGTGCTGCCACACTCCTTACATAAATCTGCTCCTGCGGCAATGCAAACAATAGGAGGGGATCAGAGGTCGCGGGTGGTCTGTTATGATGATGTTTCCCATCAGAGATCATGTCTCTATGGCCTCTGATGTCATGCACACACACACACACACACACACAGCTTGTGTCCTACAGAGACGTCCGGAGCAGAGCGGGTATGTGGAAATGTCAGGAATACCGCAGATTCAGGGAATTACACATGACAGATCAGACTGAACAAAGTGCCTACCCCTGAACCTGAAGTCCAGCAATTTCAGGGTTCAACCATGTGACTTGGTTACTTTTTAAACATATTCCTAGTCTTACTGTGAAGGATTCATCAATGCATGCTGTTTAAAAAAAAATCTTTCATCAAAATATAATAACTTGCTCTACCTCCGAAACTACATTTCTGCTGACATAACTATGGATAAGCAGGTGAAGAAATATATATTTCTATATATATATATATATATAAATAAAAGCAGAAAATGCATGAAAAGGCAATTATTAAAATCAAATTAAATTATCAAAAAAATTGTAATTATATTTCACAATATTACTGTATTTTCGGTCAAATAAATGCATCCATAATAAGTGACTTTGTTCCGTTTGTTCAGATATTAATGTTAACAACCACAAACACTGTTACACTAATTTACATGCAATTTATAATCACATCATTTCAGTAACACTTTTTTAAAGTTTTCCTTGTTACACATGTATTTACTCTATAATAACACTTAATTATGCATAAACAACATGCAAGTAACCATAAGCCAAAACCTAATCATATATGGTAATAGTGATAAGTACTTAATATTACTCAGTACTTAAATTTATACTTACACTAACAATGACAGCTTCAAATAAATTGTAACCATAATTTCTCTATAATAAAGTATATAAAATTTCACAAACAAAATAAAAATTCAACATTAAAGCAACATTTTCTTCTGCATAGCCTATTCAGTCTCGCATTTAGAAACGTTAATGCATTGTTCAATGCATCAATTAAGTTAAATATTTAACTTTACATGAACTTTAGGTTAGATAATTAGCACTTTAAAACAGCAGAATGATACCTGTGAAGTTGATTTGAGAATTATGGATTTTCTCCAAAGAACATGAATATTGAATTAATTTCATTAAAATTATCCTAATTTAAGTCAAGTTGCCTTCTATAGAATAAAAATAAACAAATATAAACTAAAACCCCTCATGCATTATTAGTTTATGACAAATATGCAAATCTTAGAGACGTTCAAGGATAATTCTCTAATTGTAGTCACAGACCTTGAACAAAAAGGCACAATTATGATATGCAAACATTCACTTATCCCAAAAGATGAGAACAAACATCATAACCATTGGCAACTGGAGCATATTTTGAAAAGATCATGAGATAATGCTAACAAAAGGCCTATGAAACAAACACATCATCTTCCTGAAGAGAAACTCTCCATATCTGTTTGTGCCATTAAAAGACAAAAACAGTCTTAAAGGAGTAGTTCACTCAAAAATATACATTTGCTAAAAACGATAAACTCCTCTAAATCTTTGGTGGCCTGAGGGTGAGCAAATTTTTAGGTGAATGATTCTTTTGATTTTAAGACATGTTTTTAGCTGTAATTTCTCATTATAGAGCTTCTCCATGTACATGCAATAAAGAGAGAACTAAGCTCAGACTACTCCGTTAAGACAGGGAGGATCTTTCAGCATTGCATCAGTGCTTTTACCGCAGTAACACATTCACTTCAGTCTCACGCTCTCTCACTTTCTTGTACTGTCACTCGCACCTCTCTTTGTCAGTCTTATTCTGGCTCAGAAACAAAAGTCTTAATCAAGCCAAACTTTTGTAAGTTCATCTAAGGTAAAAAAGTATTTCAGGTAAGAAGCTGATAAACCCAACTCATAATTTTACATAATGTTTTTGTGTGAGTGTTATTATTAATGTTGAAGACAGGTGTGCTGATGAAAATTGGATTATTTGATGAATAGGAAAGCTTAAAAGAACCATTTATTTGAAACAAAAACTTTTGTAACATTATACATGTAATTTTGGACACTTTTGATCAATGAATTGCATCCTTGCTGAACAAAGGTATTAATTTATTTCTAAAATAAACAGCAATAATACAAACAGAAGAGAAACTCACCAGCAGCGAATACCAGATTTTGAATCCTGGTTTTGCTACGAAGTAATCATCCGATTTGAAGGTGATTTTGATGAGATTTGATTTGGATGTGATCCGTGACGGAGCTCTTTGTCCGCACCAGCGGCCCCAGATGATGGTTCTGGTTTCAGAAATATCCTCCACTTCCACATAATCATATCTGAAACACACAAACCTGTCAGTACATAGACACCTGATCAAGGTGTAAACCTGAAGCATAGACACCTGATCAAGCACATCTGCAGGGCCACCTTAAAATGCTCTGTTTCTGTTCCTCAAATACATTTAATTAGATAAAAAATTCACATAAATTTAAAATGTAAATTTATGCATTTAGCAAACGCTTTTTCCCAAAGCAACTTACATTGCATTCAGGCTTACAATTTTTTCCTAATATGTGTTCTCTGGGATTCGAACGCCTAACGTTGCACTTTTTAAAGCAATGCATCACCATTTGAGCTACAGGAACAATCATATGATTATAATATCTGCTGTGATTTGGCTGTAATCACAATTACAATTTTTTATGTTATTTTAGCATTCTTTATATGCTATTATAGTATCTATTAGTATTTTTGAACTGACTGTTTGCATATTTTCAGTTCGGTTTTAGCAATTTTTCTAAGTTTTATTCATATTTTGTATTTTTCTATTTAGATTTAATTATTTTTATTATTTAGTTCGTTGCCAATGCAACATTTCTAATGCATTCTAATTAAAGTTCTTCATCTAATTATATTTTCTGTTATTTCAGCTTTATATAAATGAACAAGAATGATTTATAGTTTTAGTTTATAATAACAGTGCTTGCACAGGGTACATAGTCATACACAAAACCAATGCAGTAATTGGTAATGTAATGTCATGCTTTTATCTATATCATATAAATTATTGGATTTTAGACTGAATAATATATATACCTGTAACAATTAAGTATCTTATCTCTCTACTTGTTTCCCTTCTTGCCTCTTTATCATCCAATAAATTCACCTCATCTCTCCTCTGTGTTTTCCTGCTTTATTTTTAGTCTCAATGTCTCGAGGGTCTTTATAAAGTATCAGATTCACAGTAAAACCTCTAACCTCAAGGACAAACCCGTAACCCGAGAGTCACCACACACACTGGGCACACTCGCTCTGATTGGCTTTCTGCTCATTAAATATTCATATCATGTTTTAACTCTTCAGGCCTTTATTTCTAGTCCAGAAATGCAGAATGAGAACCAAACCTGTAATTCTCTCACACTTTAGTTGATTTTACCATGCAGGACATTCACCTGGAGGTCCCAGATTAACGTTTTTATGAATAAATCCAATTTATAGCTATGTAGAGGGCTTTAGGTTTTGATGCTTGTTAAACTGCCAAAATATTTACCATACAGACTAACCCAAAGAGTCAAAAAGACACTTTCACAACAGTTTAAATAGGTCTAATTCATTATTCATAAACGGTTCCATCCAAAGCTCCACCCAATTCTCCACCTCTGCTTAAAACCTGTAAACAAATTTAATTAATTACTCATGAAATCTGAAGCTCCGCCCTCACCTGCAGACTCCATTCTCCTCCCCCATTTAAAATATTTACATAAATCTAATTCATTATTCATGAACTCGTTCACCCTGAAGCTCCGCCCTCACACGCAGACTCCATTCTCCTCCTCCTCCACTTAAAACTTTAACATAGATCTAATTCATTATTCATGAACTCGTTCACCCTGAAGCTCCGCCCTCACCTGCAGACTCCATTCTCCTCTTCCTCCACTTAAAACATTTACATAGATCTAATTCATTATTCACGAAATCATCTATCCGAATCTCCACCATCACAGGAAAACTCCATTCTCCTCCTCCACTTAAAGAGATCTATTATTCACATACTTAACACCTTCACCTGAAAACATGTTTGTCATATACTTAAAACTCTTAAACAGTTTTAATTAATTATTCATGAACTCATCTAGCCGAATTTCTGTCTTACCAGAAAATTTCATTCTCTTCACTTTAAAAATTGTTAAACCCACCTAATTCATTATTCATGTACTCCTCCACTCTAAAGCTCCCCCCTCACTTGCAGACTGCATTAAGTTCTGCCACTTAAAGAATAAATCTAATTCATTATTCATGGCCTCATCCATTTGAAGCTCCGCCCTCACCTGCAGACTCCATTCTCCGCCTCCTCCAGTCCAAACTGAGCATCGAATTCCAGCAGGATGCGCATGTTAGGCGGCGAGAGCAGTTTCCATGACAACAGCAGGTTTCGGGGGTATGAGTTGGGGAAGCGCGGGCTCTGGACGTGACCTCCGCCCTTGACCATTACGACCTCTTCCTTCCGGTACAAGTCTGTGAGGTGATTGCTGTCTGTTACTGGTCACAACTTGGACAGGTTAGTGTGTTTACTCTGAGACAAACAAATAAACAAACAGACAAACACGGATATACACAAATACAACACATACACATGTTAGAATCCATTTCATTTCAGTTCATCCCAGTTCAGTTCAGAAAACAGCATAAATTCAGTTCAAATTGAATTCTCTTCAGCAAAATAGACCAACTTAATTCACTTCTAATTCCATTTAGGAAGTAAAGTGAATTTACTTCTAATACTCTTAATGAAGTGATCTGAATTTTTGTTTTAAACAAAATAACTCAAGTCACTTTAGATTCAATCCAGGTCTAAAGTAAACTCCATTCACTTCTAATTCTCTTTACAAAATAAAAGAGGCTTCTAACTCAGCTCAGGAACTGATGTTTATTAATTTCTGAAGCTCTTTGGAAAATTATCACTTCAGGAAAAGAAGAGATTTCACTTTGGATTCACTTAAAAAAAACGTTATTCTGTTCAGGAAGAGATGAGTATTTACTTCTGATGCTATTTGGGAAATGATCTAGATTCACTTCTGATTCTCTTTCAAAAAACAACCTTTGTTCACTTTTAAAATTCACCTCAGGAAAAGAGCTAAAGTCATGATTGATTCTTTTCAGAAAATTGACTTCACATGCTTCTGAATCTTAATATAATAAGAATTTGTAAACTGAATTCACACCTGATGCGCTTTAAGCGACTCGAATTCACTTCTAATTCGCTCCCAAAAATTAACAATTCTCTTATAAATCTTATCAGGAAAAGAACAAGTCACTTGATTCTCTTCAGGAAAAAAAATGCTTAATTATTTTTTAATTCAGTTGAGGAAGTGAAGTCAGTTTACACAGATTCTTCTGGGAAGTGATCTGAACTGACTCCTCATTCTCTTTAGAAAAACTGCAAAATTCACTTTTGATTCTTTTGGGGGAAAGAAAATGAATCACGTAATTCACTACAGAAACGTGAACTGAATTAACATCTGATTATAAAGAAATAACCTGAAATCCCTTCTGATCCTCTTCAGCACATACAATCAGAATTTGAGCTTAATATCTGAACTGATTTCACTGAAATGGACCACAGAATCTTCGACAGAACACACACACACACACAAGAGTAGACAGAAATGGAGAAATGGTGACAGGTCTATAGAAAAAGACAGACGTGCTTTTAGCCCACAAAAGTAAATTATTAAAAATAGCAGATCTTACGCAACAGAAAAACAAAGATCATTCAATGTGACAGTTCATGCATCTTTAAATCAGACCAATGAGCACATCTGATCGCTGTAAAGAAAACTAAAGAATTCATGGTTCACTAAACGAGAGTGATGACATCGACAGTGACCTGATATGATGTCAAAATGATGCAGCCATGATGATTTTTTCATTTCCAAAAGCTCCTTGACTCAAGACCACCATAGGATTCACACACACACACACACACACACACACACACACACACACACACACACACACACACACACACACACACAGTGTTTACTGATCCATGCACACAGCAAACACTTGTAATTATGGCTATACTGCAGGAACAGGGCCACCATCCATCAACATGACAAGATGCTGACCAATGAGCTTTTAAATGAACTTAACACACAGGAATAAGGCCGCTGTAGCTCGCTCTCTCTCTCTCTCACACACACACAAACACACACTACTCGCTTATGTCACTTCTATAAGTGTGATACTGAGAGAAGGTCTAGCAGTTTTCAGTTTAACAGCCTCATTTACACAATCTCACACACATCGTAATTCTTTAACACCAATTTGCTTCAACTTTTTAGGAAAAAAAACACACTGCACATACACACTCATCACGAACAAACACACACTGTTCTAAAAGCTCTTAAAGTTTGGCGTGCTAAAATATGAGCTGTCGTCTGTTATTGTGAAGAGCTAAATACATCAGATTAAATGTTCATGACAGGAATCAGGACAGAAGAAAGTAGGTTATGTTTCAAAAAGCAGTCAGTTGCCTCACTGTCTACTGAATACAGTACACACTTCTAAAGACAAAACCCAACAGAAAGAGTACCTCATTAAAGTTAAGTGTATTACAAGTACATTTAATTAGGTAATACAGTCTCTTTTTTTATTTGATTTAATTTAATTTAGGTCTGGCATTAAATTACAAGTGTATTTATGTAATTTGGTCAATATTTCATTTGTTTTTATTCTGTTATATCAGTAAATTCTGGTATTGTGTCAACTACAAGTACGTTTACTGAGGTGATATGGTCCATTTTTAACTTGATTTAATTCATTTAATCATTAATATCCGTATTAAATGTAAATTTAATTAGGTAAAATTGTGAATTTTTTATTGTATTGTGTAAATCATCACATTCTATTCTTAAGTGTATTACAAGTATATTTAATTAGTTAATACGTCTTTTTTATTGATTTAATTTTGTAATATGGTCATTTTTTTGTATATCAGTAAATTTTGGTATCAGTAATTAGGTAATATGTTCAAACTTTTTTTATCATTTAGTCCTGGTATTAAGGAAATATTATAATATTTGAAAAGTATGCAAAAAGTATATTATAATATCTCTAGGTTTTGTCTGCTCACTGTTATTACCATTAACTAAAAACTATCCAAAAACAATTCTGTTAAGTGAAGGTGAAAATTAATAAAATATTTATACATATTAAATGAAAAACAAATTAAATGAATATTAAATGAAAACTGCATTGGAAACTACAGTAACTGAAATCAGTATAAATTGAAGCCATACAAATTCTAACTGGAAATAAAAATAAAAAAAATAGACTAAAATAACATATTAAATGTAAAAAATTAATAAAATAAAAACAAACCTAATTAATAACATAAAAAATTATAAAAAAGCTAATTTGAAATATTAATAATGTACATATACTACAAAAATAATGCTGTATGCCATCCATGATAGATTGCTTTTACTGGGCTTGTTGCAATTCATTATGTGCTTTTAGTCAAAGGAATTTAGTCGTTGATAAATGAGTCTTTCATAGTCAGAATAAATAATAGATTGATCTCATTATATATCATCAAAAGGTGTGTGCTGTGCTGAAGTGTTTTGAACAGACATATTTCTCCATCGACGAGCAGAGAAAAAAATAAACAAATCTAGACATGCATTCATGTGTGAGATCCTGAATAATGCCTCTGTGTGTGTGTGTGTGTGTGTGTGTATGTGTGTGTGTGTCTCACAATTAAGGTCATCCTGGTCAAGAACCTCCCATTTAGACAGGAAGAGACCGTCTGATTGACATATAAAGCGATCACAAAGTTTAGTCAAGTTTATCAGAAATACTTGATACTATACTAACTTACAGTTTTTGAACAGTTAGACTTTTAATGCTTTTTTAAAGAAGTCTCTTCTGATCACAAAGCTGCATTTATTAGATCCAAAATACAGCAAAATATAACATTTTGAAAATATTTTGAAGTATTTTTATGATCTAAACTAACCATTTTCTATTTGAATGCATCTTAAAATTTAATTTACTCCAGTGGTTTCAAAGCTGAATTTTTTTTAACATCAATTTTTTTTTATGGTTCATAAACATTTGACCGCAAGTGCACATAAAAATCAAACCTCAAACAATACTACGATAGCAACTAACTCTCAAATATAATCAGTCAGTGAAAAACATTTCTCTACGAAACAGACATCTCAACAAGAACTTATACATTTGACCAGTTTATAAAAACATTATTTTGTGTCTCATGTTTGGCCTCGGTTTATTTCTCTCAGCATTTAAACAATTGTGCATTTCAATCATCAGAGCAAGATCTAATATAATAGGTAATATTTCTCAAACTTTTTTGTAAAACAAATAAAAACAAATAAATAAATACCTATCTACCTACATGCACATACTGTACCTTGTTACAATAAAATAAAAACATGCCCAGATCATATTTGATTCTACAATTAGACATAAATATAAACATGTAAAATAGTGTAACAAAAAAAAGTAATAAAAAATATAGAATAAAAATATAAATTATGAACTGAAAATTAAAATATTAAGAAAAAATATGCATTAAAGAAAGAAAGAAACCATATTTTTCGTAAGCAAAAAAGGCCATTAAAATTATGCAAAATATATTTTCTTGTTCTCTCTATTTTCTCTCCAGATAAATCCATCTGAAGACATGAAGAATTTCCTAGGACAGGAGTTCAGAAAGCAAATGTGTTGCTATTGACAGCTAGAGGTCAGAGGTCAAACACGGGCATAACACTTTATGAGTCATCGTGTAGGTGTGTGTGACCCTGCTGTCAGACAGTTTGAGCTGAACTTACAGAAGCATCGATGCACGACACACTCAGACTCTCACCCTGAGGACGTGTGCATGTGCGTGTGTGTGTGTGTGTGTCCATCTATTTGTAGTTTCTCTCACCTCGCGTGCTGCTCTGTGCTTGAGTGAGAGATCATGCTGAAACTGTTACGCTGTTGGAACCCAAAGCAGAATCTATTTCTGGACGTCTAGAGCCACACAAAACACACGTTACATCAGCACACTCGCCTCAGTTTATTACTGCTCTAACATTCTATTGGAACGTTTGTTCTCGCATCCATAGCAACCAAATGTTCCATCAGGATTGATGGTGAAGAAGCTGAATGACATCATTAACAGACTCCTGCATTTGCTGCCATGCCAGGTCTGTTAACTAGAATTATTCTGATAGATTTTATGATTTATAAAAACATAATATTGAAAAATCCTAAATGAAATGAATGCATAAATAGAATTGTACATTTTATAAATCAACTAAAACTGAAAAAAACGTTTATAAAAATAATGAATTATTTTTGCATGTTGTATCAGAATTATTGTAACTTTATAAAATCATAATTAAAAACATACACAAACTACAAAAAAAAAAATTACAAAAAAAAAAAAATCTGCAAAACTCAGATAATGCATAATATATATAGTTGCATACAAATACATGTCTATACATAATTTAGTAATTCAAATGATATATATTTTGCAAAGAAAGCGAGACCTATTTATTCTTTTTTTCTACTTACATTATATCCCCAAATTCTCATTACTATAATGAATTTATATGTTTATGGTGAGAAGAGAAGAGAAGAGAAGAGAAGAGAAGAGAAGAGAAGAGAAGAGAAGAGAAGAGAAGAGAAGAGAAGGATTACTATAATTATTGATTTAACCAAACCACAAATTATTTTGCTTTTCAGAAGTCTGTTTACGTTTTTAAATAACCTGCTGTATTTGATTGTCCAGAGTTTGCTATTGGAATAATACTGTACTGTTTGAGCTACTGTAATCTAATATACAATATGCTCTTATTGATCGACTCTGAATCACTTTGCAGCATGTTTTCTGCATTAATTATATTACGCAAACACAAACCACCGTGATCCTGGGAGAATCTGGGAAAGGAAAGAGTTTAAGTGGCTGTTTATATTCCTTACAAGGCGCTGATGCTGAACAGCACGAACATATTACTGCAAAAATAAAAACTCACAGGAAACAAGCCTCCAGTGCACAGGACATGTTCAGCACAGATAATGAAGCGCTTTATGAGGAGAGTGTTGACAACACACACACAGACACACACACACACACACTAAAGACATCACTCGTGAGAAAGTAAATCGATTAGTGTTCAACTGCAGCATCAGGAGATCCAAGCCTTCAACACTCAGTCATCTCTTATAAACACACGCTGGATACAGACTTCACCTCCACCCCTTGTGTTTTACTCACATGGCATCTGACTTATTAAAAAACAGCAAACAAGGTTTGCTTCCTGAGCAACTACCATTTCAACTCGCGATCAACATGCTGTAACTTGGACAATTTTTCACCCAAAAAATTAGATTTTAACTTTTTCCCAAAAATTCTGTTTTCTGTTGTAATTTTTCTGGATTTTCTTACGAACAAAACCTTTTTTTTTTTTTTTCTATGAACTTGTGAAACTTTAATCATTTAATACATTTGTAACAATATTAGGGAGCAATTGTTTTATTTTTTATTTATTTAAAAAAAAATGCATTTTTCTGCAGATTCTTTTACCACTAAACTGTGAATTAAAAACTTTACCAATTACTTTTTTTTTAACAGTCAATTTTTCATATTTATCTATTCATATTTAAGGTTATGTACTTGGTTTTTATACAAATATATCACCAAAAAAATGTGGTAGAAACAAATAAATAAATAAAAAGTTACAACTTTACCAATTTAATATATTTGATTAGATTATGAGCATTATTTGTTTTTTTATTTTACAGTGTAAAACAAATTTACGAAAAAACGAAAAAAAAAAAAGTCAATTAATATTTTAACAATTTTAACAGTACAGCCCCATGAATTCTGTATTATGTTTTTACAAATTCTATACAACTTTTCTGGCTTCTGCCTTTTTAAGATTTAACATATTTATCATCAAAAACTATGGTAATCAAATGAATGTTAAACTTTTATTTAACCTGTTACCTGGCTTTTAAAATGCAAATCACATGAAAATACAACAATTATTTTCCGCACAACAACACAAAATATATATATATATATATATATATATATATATATATATATATATATATATATATATATATATATATATATATATATATTTTTTTTTTTTTTTTTGTCAAATAAAGTGCTGAAGCAGAGAGCTGGGAATACTGTATATAGGGAAAACGGGAATTTGCAAAACATTATGAATGACAGGCAATCAAATTTTGCAGCGATTTGAGTATTTGATCTATTTTTCTTGAATTAACTTTTGTACTTTCAACAACATTGTTTCTAGAATAAGTTGTCTGCATGCTGTAAAATGACAGATATAAAGGGAATAAGAGCTCACAGATGTCTGATTTCATGAGGAAACACTGAGCTAATGGAGATGATGAAACATGGCCACCCTGAGACACACACACACACACACACATACACACACACACACACACAGATCAAATGACTTCATCACACAGATCTGCGACTGAGGGCTCTGTCATTTTGTCTGTCAAGCTTTAGAACTACTTTTACAGTCATGGATTCTCTCTCACACACACACACAGAGTGACTAACTGGAGCCTGATGTGGTTTCTGTTAAAAACGATGAAAGAATGTGCACTAGCAGACAGCTGTGTGTGAGACACAGACAGAAATATGCTGAGTGTAGATGCATCCTCCTGTCTGCATGTAAAAATGACAGAAAACAGGCCACCGCGCAAACACACACACACACACACACACGACTAAATAGAAACACCTTCAAACATTTAAGTTAAAGACTTTTTTTGTGTGTGTGTTTGGTGGGGAATCCCATTCCAGATTCCTCATCACTGATGGCTGGGTGTGAACCGGGACACCCTGTGACTCACCGTCTTAAAATAACTATATTTCAGCTGTTTTACCACACAGAGACACACACACACACACACACAGCTCAACATTTCTGTCACAGATGCTCAAACACGACAACAGCCACATCACACACACACACACACACACACACCTGTGCAAGGGTAGCTGACACGTCAAATGGTGCAAATTTTTTCAAGTACAACTATTTAAACAATTTCCTAATTCTTTCAATTTGATTTTGTTCATGCAAATAAATCGTGTATGGAATTTTAAGGTAAAAATGTCAAAAACACAAAATCATTACAATTAACAAATTAAAGTGAAAACAGAAAATACTAAATAATTCTTAAATAGCCCGACTGCATGCAATTTTTAAGGCATCATCAATTCTGAAGCAAGGTTACTTGAAAAGTAAAACTCAAAAAAAAAAACTGTACAGATTAAAAACACAACAAAATCACTAATTTGTGCCTAGAACATTTTAAATCTTGTGTCATTAAAAATAAATAAAAGATATTCAGATATCACATATATATTGAATAATTTATGGTTCGTTTAAATTGTCCTGCAGTGTGATAAGTGAAATATTAAAAAGTACAAATTATGCACTGCAAGACTATTTAAATGAACCATAAATTATTTAAAATAGATTTTAAAAAATCCCATTTAAAACTTCAAATATTCCGATTAGTGAAACTCATAATGTTGGAAAAATCCATGTTATTATTAGTCATTGCATTGAATATTTTACCATTCATTACAGGTGTCAACTCTCACACACACACACACACAGACACAGACACACACACACACAGAGGGAGAGAGAGGGATGACCTCAAAACAATCAGCTTTTCATCACATTAAATCTTAATAAGCAATATTTACACTGCATTTCGAACCATTCACCTTGTGTTGCTATCATCGGACTCTACTGTTAGAGCTACAAGAGTTCAGGACCAGGTTCAGACATGTGACATGAGCAGAGACGATCAGAGAGCTGTAGACCGGTCACAACACGCTTCAGCTGATCACAACACCAACCAAAACTGAGGAACATCCACAAAACATCCGCAGCACTTCAAAATGTCATTCACAAGATCACAGAATATCAAAGCTAAGTTCTGAGCTCAACTAATGGCACTTGTCTCAAGTATTTGGCAATGAATTTTAAGTAACTGCTGTCAAAGTATTTCAGCAGACACTAGAAAATGTCTAAATGTCACTGCATTTGATAAAATACAAGTGACATTTATTGTAAACAGACAGTGCAGGCACTTTTTACAAGAAGAAAACAGTTTTGCATGGTTTGAAATATGAAATAATAGTTCTGGTGTTGAATGCAATGAATGCAAAACGCCACATAGTGCTTGATTGTGGTTAAACAGCTATCAGTGGCAATTGTCTGAATGTCTTCCATCACGTTCTGTCAAGGTTCTCTCAAAGTTATGAACAAACGTTAACAGAATGTTTGTTCAACATTAGCTGTTCTTTAATAATGTTCTCATTACATTAACACATTAAGTCTGTAACTTTTTCGTGGAATGTTTTTTTTTCCCGAAACATTTGAGTTTAATGTTTGTTAAATGTTACTAATTGTTTCAGAATGTTCAAAAGAACATTCAAAAGTAACATTCACATAATACTTACCAAAAAAAAAGATACAATATAATGTTCCCGTTACGTTCGCACAAAAAAAAAAGGTTTTAAACATGCATTATTAAAAACAATGTTTAAAACTATTGTTCATGTTTAAAACAATACTTTGTTCACAGAACATTGTTTTTAAACATTTAAGTTAACATTCAGATAAAATTCTTAATCATTAAAAGTGGTTTAAAAAAATACTTTATGGAATGTTTATGTTTCTCCTGCAACATTTTAGTTCAACGTTTATCTAACATTTTTTAAATGTTAGACATTCAAAAGTAACACTCAGGATGTTTGCAAAGATTTACTTTTGCATAACAAACAAACAAAGAAAAAATATTTGTAAAAAATTTAAAAAAAGTATTTAGAGCACATTTAGGAACAAAGTCAAAGTGTTAATAACTTAAAGGTAACGTTAGCAAACGTTCTCAGAGCAAATATTGTTAGCTTGGTACTCGAGCCTGTCGACAGCTAGTGTGATGAACTTCTACACCTGCTCGCTAGAACACCTGTGTGAACCTGAGACTTCATGCATGCACTAAAAAGTTGATTAATACGACAGCGAGACTTACAAAAGGATGAAAATGAAAAGAGAAGCATTTGAGCTCAGATGCCACTCGCTTTACTTTTGGGGTCACGGTGTCTTCCGAGCTTACCATTGCTGCGTGCGTTAGGAGCCCTCAGCGCTTTGGAGGACATCACCTGGGCCTGTGTGGCGTAGTTCTCAGCGCTCAGCGCCGCGATGAGGGAGCACACGAGCAGCCACATGATTGGGAACCGAGCCGTCTGTTGATGCGTGATGCAGAAGCGCCACATGGACACGGAGTTTCGTCCGCAGATCCGGAGAACCGGTTCATATAAACCACGCCGCGGAATCCTAAACCTCCGACTTTATCTGCTTCTGTCCCGTTTGACCCCGAGCTTATAATTCCAGCAGAATACTTACCATTCCTCCTTGAACATTTACGGAAACCCGAGGGCGCGAGGAAAGTGTATTGGCAACAATAACGCAAGCGCGCGGGGTGCCGATGGATTCCCAGAGTTTAGACATCAAACTCCTGCTGAAAGATCGGGTTGCTGAGAGATGGAAGGAGAAAGAGAGGAAGCCCAGGAGGGCTGGACCCCCTTCATCCAGTCAGGACGAGGAAATAACGCCCGTGGGCGCGTTTTACTGAGTGTTTGCGGGAATACTTTTCCTCGGTGCGTAACACTGCCACGCTTGTCTGTTTCGCCGCAAGGAAAGTTTTGAGCTTCCCCGAGGAGAAGCGACAAACGGGATTCAAACATTCAGCAGACTGCAGCCCATGACTTTAATTCAGCGTTCAAACATAACCGTGTTGATCGAGTCTAATGGATACAAATATCATTTAATAAGTGCTTATTTATGAACAATTTCACCTTATCAGATGCAGACACTTCCATTCTGGGATCTCTGAGTTATTGAAAGTGTCTGCTATGGAATAAAAACCCACTACAGTCACTGCATAGTGCCTACAAATACAACATGAAGATAAATGTTTCAAACAGCAGTACGCTTGTCACGTGACCTCACCACGTGTGCTTAATTCCGCAAGTTACATTTAAATTAAATGTATGCATTCAGCAGATGCTTTTATCCAAAGCGATTTACAGTGCATTCAGGCAAACAGTTTTAACCTCAAACACGCCAACACACACACACACACACACACACCTGTGCAAGGGTAGCTGACACATCAAATGGTGCAAATTGTTTAACGTACTGCTAACAATGCTCTGCCACTTGAGCCACAGGAACAATAAAAGTTGCATTCATTCACATATTTTAGCATTCAATGTTCTGTTTAAGTTTAATGCAATATTTATTAAAAAGGACAAACTATTAACAAAATCTGTCAGCACTGACAATTAGAGACGACTAATTCATAAAGTGTCAATGAGTAAACATTTAATCTAAATACAGATTTCAGGAAAGCCCATAAAAGATGAAATCATCCAGGATAAACATGAGTGAGAGTAATAAAGCTGATCTGATCCAGACTGTGACTGCTTTCTAGGCCTGGTCCAGTTCTGAGATCAGGGTGTGTGTGTGTGTGTGTGTGTGTGTGTGTGTGTGTGTGTGTGTGTGTGTGTGTGTGTGTGTGTGTGTGTGTGTGTGTGTGTGAGGTGTTGTGGGTCACCAGGACCAGTGTACAGTACATAGTGTTGACACAGAAACTCTAGCATACATCCTGATGTTTATCTTAGTCTTTTTATTTCTCTCTCTCTCTTTCTCTCACACTCACACACTCTTGAGTTTATGTAAATGTGTTTGTACAGGAAACAACCTGTTTATATTCTCCCTTTGCGATAAACACACGTTTGCACAGCTACACTAATGGACAACACATCCAACGAGTGTTTTATCTAAGAGCTGCATGTGTATTTTTTAATGGTGTTTACTCATACTGCATTTACAGCTCCAGCACTAAGTATTAAACACCCCACAGTGTTTATGCATGAGGCATGAATAATTCCTTAAATCTGTCTCTTTTTACCTGAGCCTAGCAATCATTTTAGTAAATGCAATTTAATACACCTTAGTAACATCCGGGTAACCATTAAACAATGCACTAAAAACCACTCAGCATACCATTTAAGTAGCCACAAGCTAACATTAGCAAGATCATTTAGTATCCACGTAAGCCAGGTTTCCATTCAAAGTTGCAAATTTAACTTATGCACAAAAAAAAAAAAACAAGCACCGTTTCCATCCAACGAGTCAAAGAGAACAAATTGGTCACTTCCTGAAAAACTGGCACTATATATCACTAAAAAAAGTAGGAGAAGCTACTGAATTGAATGATTTTGCACCACGAAACAATGAATGTGGTTATTGCTTGCAGAGGTGGATGCTGCTGTTCGGGAACGCAGTTGTTCTGGAGGGCACTTTGACGACAGACAGATATAATGACATTTCAGATGCTGTGGAACAAGATCAGTCCACGGGTTAGTCAGGATTTACCGTCCCACAGCGCAGTCACATACATATTTTAATGCACTTGAAGGGATTTATTCGCAAAATACATTTCCATCTCCCATTATTCGCTTTAACCCTTTTTCACACAAGTCAAAAACCACCTCAAGCAAGCCTAAAAACTTTTTTCCGAATAAAGTCATTTTATTTGAAATTCAGCATTTCCATCTCTTGATTCGGATGTGATACTTCAAAATGTGGGTGATGGAAACCCAGCTAATGTAATGCACATAAGAAAGCCTTGAAAACATAATAGCAATATGCTTGCAACCACTAAGCAATGCACTGACAAACATTTTTGTGTTCATAAAATAAAAAAGTTAAGAATCTAGTTCAAACATCCTCTCCCTGTCTCTGTACTGTCCTGAAAGGGTTAACGCTCAGACAGTCTGGAATGATTCCTGGATTCCCGCAGCAATCCGCCACATTCCACGGGATTCCTCAGCGGCGACATCATAATCAAAGACGGCGGATGACAAAGACGCTCAGTGTGACATTGAGCAACTGCAAACTCCTAATTATTCACAAAGACACGGACAAGATCCAGCTTTACATGGGGAAATATGCTCAGTTGTCACAAACATAATGACACAATGCAATAAATATTAATGTAGGCTTCATTTGTGTTATTTAAAATATAATTTATTTATTTTTTCTTTTGGTTTCGAGGCAGCATGTGCCGTCCAATCCCCTGCCTTGCTTTAGTTTGACAAACAGATAATATATAGATAAATAAATAAAAATAAGAAGAAGATGTGATTTTTCCTGTAGCTCCACAATATTTATTCACGGTTCACTCAAAATAATTCAACACTTGCTGACATTTAAAATTTGAATTTTTAAATAAGAGATTGTATTATTAAAAACATATTATATATTAAATGCATGCACAGTTACTTGGAAATCAAGTAATTATGAAGCATGAAATTATACTTTAAAATAAAACAAATATATAAAAATAATGTATAATTATTTGGAAATCAAGTTATTATTAAATATGGGATTCTATTATAGAAACAATATATTAATAATTATTCAGAGATTATGAAATGTGAAATATAATTAAATAATGTACAAATATGTTATTATATTAGAATTTCATTAGGAAATTGGAGATTATAGTCTTAAAATAATTAAAAAATAAATGAATGCCATGGAAATTAAGTAATTATGATACATGAATATTATATTATAAACATAATTTTGAATATATTTCTAATTACATGGAAAACAATTCTGAATATATAATATGAGATAAGAAAAATTTGTTATATAAAATATATTACTATTTGCTAGGAAATCAAATAATTATTAAATACAAGATTATTTTATTAAATTAATATTATGATGATTTGATATCAAAATATGATCAAAGTGACAACTCAGAAAAGTAGAGTTTCAGTTGTGATGGGTAGGCTATTATTATTATAATTAATTAGCTGTTGCAGTTTCAGTTCATCTGTAGATGGATAAAGAAGTTTTCTTTCTATGTTTCTCTTCTACGAGCTGCTCAGCTAGAGCCTTATTCTCTCTGACATACAACTGGACTTCAGAAGCATCTTGTGATAAGATCCTGAAGGCAGGCGATGGGAAAAGACAGCAGCGTGCAACACTGAGATGCTAACAACATCTGGAGAAATGACAGACACTTGAAGGAAACTCTATCGCCCCCTTGAGTTCTGAGGTTTACTGGTGCCACAGAATGCAGTGCATTGACCAGTTTGTGTCTTTCTGGTCTTATATCTTTTATTGCACGGTGGGCAATCTTCCCGTCAAGATCATTTCCTGGGTGTGATTTATGATCAGGTGTGGTGTCATGTTAATGTGAGGTCTGATAACTAAACCCACAGAATAAATAAGAGTCCTTTACCGCAGCGCTGGGGCGTTTATGGAGTCGCATCTCCTGCTAGATAAATCTGACAAACGACGGGAAGGTGAGAGCTTGGACCTCGCCTGAAGGCATCTGACATGTGTGTGTGTGTGTGTGTGTGTGTATACAGTTATTGATCGAGACCATTGAGAGGATTTGTGTGGTTTATGACGTCCTGATGGGTGATTAATACGTGTCAGTGTGTGTGTTTTGAATTTCCCTCAACACTAAGTAAACTCGATTAGATTAATGCGAATAAAAAGTATCTGGGCTCGCTGTGTGTGTGTGTGTGTGTGTGTGTGTGTGTGTGGTTATCACATTAGCTTCATTCAATCAGATCTCACCTGTGTTCCTGCCAGATGGCGGGAAAAATGCTGACTAGGAACCTTAAACACACACACACACACACACACACACACACACACACACACACACACAGAAAGAGAGAGTCTTGCGTCGCTCTGCAGCCTTAATTAGGTAATTCATCAGTCCATCATTTAAACTGCCTCATAATTAACAAAATCTTTATGACTGGACACAATACAATTGGCTAAAACTCTCAATTAGCATAATCTTCAGACAGGACTTTGGTTAAAGAGACAGCTTAGGTGTGTGTGTGTGTGTGTGTGTGTTGGTGCAGTGACCTTGAAGGTCCGTCTCTGTTCTGCTTCCTTCTCTATCCATCACACACACAAACCTAGTGTGCTGCCTACTTAGACGGTGTTTTTAAGGCTTCTTAGATGCAATTAAGATGCAAAGGCTGTTCAAAAGGTAGACGGTGACGTCATGCTGCCTTCTGAGACGCTTTCTTATCACTTCATTTTAAAGCCACATTATATTTATCTGATGCCAAATTGCACCGCAACGAGCTCAGTATCCATGAGTTTTAAATGAAATTAGTTTTACTGAATGAGGATGCATTACATTTATAATGGTGCAAAAGTTTACAATAATAAATAAATGCTGTTCTTTTGAACTTTCTATTCATCAAAGGATCCTGAAAAATAAAATGCATCACAGTTTCCACAAACACATAATCATATATATATATATATATATATATATATATATATATATATATATATATATATATATATATATATATATATATATATATATATATATATATATATAATCAGAAATGTTTTTGACCAGCAAATCATGATATTAGGATAATTTCTGAAGATTATGTGACACTGAAGACTGGAGTAAAGAGGATAAAATTTAGCTTTGATCATAGAAATAAAATACATTTTACAATATATTCACATAAAAAATATTTATATATTTTAAATTGTAATAATATTTGACCGTTTTGCTGTATTTTTTATCAAATAATGCAGCACTGGTGATCATACTGGTAAAAGACTTCTTTAAAATAAGTTTTTATATTTTTCACTAATCTTTTAGAGATTATATGAAAATTAAGAAAAGAAATCTCATTTAAAATATTGATTAAAAATATAACAGTGCTAAAATAAAACAGAAAAAATGACAGCAACAAAAACAACAGTGTTTTATAAAATAAAAATGTTAAATTTAATTAACTCAGTATTGACACATATATAAACATTTCAAATCAAATTAAAAATAGACTATATTACATTGTATTTGTGCATGTAGTGTGTGTGTGTTTTTTTTTTAAGCTCCTAATTCACTGGAAGTTTGAAGAAATTAGAGAGTTTGGAAAGTTTATAGACGACTGTCAAAGCGGTTCAGACCTTTTCCTGTTGAAATCCACCGCACAAGTCATCATCAGACGCCCGCTGAATATAAACCAGCACAAACCACCCGTATAAAAGAGTCCCAATTATTCAGGTTCAATACAAGTTACGAAAACAAACAAACAAATCGCATTTACAGTAATGAACTTACAATGGAAGAGTATTCCAGGAATAGCAACAATAAAAAGCATTTGACGGAAATCAACAATGAATACAAACTCTCATTTTCTCTTTATCCTTCAGGGTTTTCAACAAGCACTTTAAAAATAACACTAATCGCGTGTGTGTGTGTGTGTGTGTTAATGGATCTGTTTTTGTCTCATGATGATGTAGAATAGATTATGATGTCTTTTTCATTTCCAGGTAGATTCATTAGGTATTTGCAGCTAGTTAGAGACACTATTTTGCCATTTCTTGGTATTATTAATTCAGGAATTGTCACCCCTTATTAAACGACAATCCTTCACTGTGTTAAAAATACTGTGTCATCTGTGTAAGCCTTATCTTGGTTTTCTAAAATGCTTGTTATCTTTAATTAAAACTGAAGATGTACAACAAAATAAATAAATAAACATTTTAGATGAAAAATATAAATTAAATGAAAACAGTAATTGCTGCCTAACTTAATTTATGTTTAAGTAGTAAAATTACTAACTTGTGACTAAAATAAAAATAAACTAAAACTGAAAATGTCAAAATAAATCTAATATAAAAATTTTAAATAATTTACACTTAAATTATTATCAAAATATTTTTTTTAATTTAAATAATTTATATAAATAAATTAAATAATTTAACATTTGTATTTAACTAAAATAAAAATAAATTGAAACTATTTAGAAATATTTACAATTATTTTAAAAAATATTGAAAGTGCACAACATGACAAAAAGTTGATTAAAAAAATAAAAATAAAATAATCCAATAATAAATAAAAATAAAATAAAATAAAACGGATAAAGTTAAAATAAATCCAATATAAAATATACAATTTAGACATAATTAACACTAAAATTATTATTAATAACAATGAAACAAAAAATATATATATATTAAAATATAACATAAAAATGCATAATAGTGGTGGCACATTTATATAGCATTCAAATGATTCATACTCACAGGTGTCCATATATTAGATATTTTAAAAATAATAATTTACCTTCCAACTGGATAAAGTTGCAACCACATTTTCTGCTTTAATGCATTTTCTGCATCATCGCTATTAAACCACATCTAGTCTAACGAACTACAGTATTGTACATTACCTGGTGGGATTTAAATATTTGTTTATTAATATTTTACTGTGACTTTACCACATTCAATGCAATTTTACTCTCTAACCCATGGTAAAGTCCTTGTAATGCATGGTTTGCAATGAGATTTTACAGCTGAAACTTTCCAAGATATCCATCAACAAATGTTCAAAAATCTGGGATCATTTTCCCTACAGTAAGATAAAAGGGAAGCTGAGGAGGAAGGAGAGGCATCAGCGCTTTGATCTGTGGTCTGCTGTCTGCGTGTGTTTGTGTTTGTGTGCTCGTCTGTCTCTTCTCATCTTTTGTTGTGCAGAAGAATCAATGGGTGGATGATCTTTATCACACAAACTTCGCAGAGATGACAGAACAAAACGGAGGCACAATGCGCTCGCTCTCAGTCTCTTATCTACTTCAGTTAATTAAAGTGGCGCGTGTAACGAGTTTATGTGCTTCACTCTAACTGAATTAAGTAGACAGATAAGAGTCCCTCTGAATTCAGACGGAGTCTCTGCACTTAGACCAACACACACACACACACACACACTGCGCTACAATAGGACACACATCATTGTGTTTGTGTGTGATCTATTCTTTATTCAGAGAGCGTCTTACTGCAGAAAGCCCCGAAATGCTCCGCCTCCCTCTCCCTCTCTCTCTCTCTCTCTTTCTTTCTATGGATGGAGGGAAGAACAGAGAGAAAAGAAGCTGAGTTCACGCGCCAAAATACTCTCAACGCTATCTAACACACACATGCATAAATTAGGAAGAAATAAATATATTTAAATCATATAAACTAAATGTTGACCCCGGAACACAAGACTAGTCTTAGGTGTCAATTTTTTGAAATTGAGATTTATAAATAATAAATCATCTCTCCATTGACGTACAGTGTGGTTTGTAAGGAGGACAATATTTGTCTGAGATGCAACTATTAGAAAATCTGGAATCTGAAAATCATCTTTTAAGTTGTCCAAATAAATTCTTAGCGATGCATATTACTAATAAAAAATTCACAGTATGAAATTTACAAAATATCTTCATGGAACATAATCGTTACTTAATATCCTAATGATTTTTGGCATAAAAGACCCATAAAATGTTTTTTTTGTTTTTTTGGCTATTGTTACAAATATAAACCTAGAGACTCAAGAATGTTTTCTGCTCCAGGGTCACATATAACAAGTAATATATAAAAATAGAAATGGATGCTTGAATGTCGGCACAACACAGGACTCATGGTAGTGTTCACCTTTTCATCTTCGAACAACGGTTTTACAGACTTCCCAAACAGTCAGAAGGGTGCTTCAGAGCAAATAACTTTGCACCAGTCTCCTACTGTCCGATCCTTGCACTTCTTGTAGAATTTCAGTCTGTCCTTGACATTTCTCTTGGAGAGAAGAAGCTTCTTTGCTGTCCTTCTTAACACCAGGCCGTTGTCCAAAAGTCTTGATGTTAAGTCTTGGAGAAAAATATCCCTCCCAGAACAATACGGGACGCTGTCATTCCTGAGCAAGCTCTGCACTGCTGGAGACACGACTCGGGAGGAGACGGATGCTTTCTGGACACTGGTAAAAATGGTTCTTTCAGGTGCAATTTCCCTGCATTTGAGGCCAATTTGATGTAAAGCGATGATGGCTGCACACGTTTCTTTGGAGGTAACCATTGCTAGCAAGAACACAATGATTGAAGCACTTCTTTTCTCCTTTTATAGCAGACAATCTCATTAGTATGATAGTGGTTTCACCTAGTACTCATTCACACTTCACACAGTATTTTTTTAATTTTATGAAAAGTTCAGTTTTTGGCCAATGAAGCTTTCAGCAATTATTTAAAATGCATCTGATCACTCATACTATTTGAATTAACACCACAACAGATAGATAGATAGATAGATAGATAAATAGATAGATAGACAGACAGACTGGTACACAGTGGTCAGCCAATCAGAACGGAGCTCATTTGCATACAGAAGTCAAAGTGTTTCATTTTGAGGGACAGAGAGAGTGAAATAATATACAGATTTTTTTACACTTATTCAATGAATCAAACTGTTAAACATATATTTAAAGAAATGGAATATGTATTATATAATTATGCCCAAAACGATAATATTTATGTGTTAAACAAACAAAAATATGTATTATTATTTATTTTTATACATGATCACATACCTTAATTCTGTTTATTGTTTTTATTCTGTTATGAACTGTTTGCTGTCCTCTGTTTCAGTCTCTATGTCTATGTGTGTGTGCGTGTGTGTGTGTGTGTGTGTGTGTGTGTGTATGTGTGTGTATGTGTGTGCGTGTGTGTGTGTGTGTGTGTGTGTGTGTGTGTGTGTGTGTGTGTGACAGTAACGTTCATTAATAAACCGTTTGACCATAATTACTGTAGACGCAATCATTCCGTCCAAAGCATTAAACACCGTTTAACATAATCAGTTCATTCTACAAATCCCTCTAATTACATCGCCGTGACTGTGTGTGTGTGTGTGTCTGGTCTGTGTGTGTGTGTGTGTCATTATTTAGATTCTAAATCCTGTAATAAAGCAATGAAATGTATAAATCCTTCAGGCTCAAGTGTTTTATGTTCTGTAACGACTAATTAGAGAAAGCACATAGAAATTAACATGACGTGTTCTGAATTAAATCTTTTCGCCAGATAATATTTTACACTTTAATATCTCTCTCCCCATAGGACAGAAAACTCTAATCTTTAACATGTTAAGATTAGTTTCCTAGACAAGTATGAGATTAAATGGCGGATGGATTATTTGCAGTGAAAACGAATGAGAAACCTGTGAGCAATAAAAACATTCTCTCTGTGTTTATCTCTCCTTCTTTATTTATGCATGTGACTCTGTGCCGGTTTCCCATTAAACTGAAACATTAGGCTGTTTTAGATAAAAAGGCTGGGCGATAGATGGCTTTTCTGTGTTAATGTAAAGCTACATGCTGACAGGGCTGTATTTTTAATGTGGTGAGCTGATATTTCTAATGCATTATAGCTGTAAGGGCTCTGTGAAAGTCCTCCATCTCTGTCTCTCTCTCTCTTCTGATCCAGTACTAATGTGTAAAAAAATACCTCGATTACAGTACAATAGCGTGTGTCATGCCATTTGCTATTTTTGTTGGCATATATATTTTTTAATTAATTTTTAATCAAAATGTAATACGTTTCTCCACCTGTTTAATGACTTCTCACTTTCCTCCAACCACCTGCCTGCATTCCTGTTTGTAATGAACACTTTTCTTGATCCAATTAATGATTTATGATGGATGAAACCAATTACCCTCTTATTAATATTCTGTTTCACTAAGAAAAAGTCACATTACGTAAGTAAAATGTGTTGGAAATGCATTTCTCAATTGCTTTAGAGTCAAACTACGATCGAATCTGACGAGAAGTAATTCACGTCACTGCTGCTACTAATAAAAAGTACATACATTGACAATTTAGGTGAAATACATTTGTCATATAACTTAATTTAAGTTACTGTCATTTTGATTTTTCTGTTATTTATTTATTTTTATGTTATTTTAGTAGATTTTAGTATTTTAGTACATCAAATGAAACTAATATTACATATTAAAAAAATATTATTAATATTATTATTCTTTTTTAAATAGAACAATATTTTATCTGTAACAAAAACATTCCAAATTATGACTACTGCATTTAAAAATATACACATTTATTAAAAGTACTAAAAACAACACACATTTATATTACTGACATCTATAATCACGGAGGAGCAATGAAAATAATTTTAACAATCACCGACATAAACTAATTCAGTAAAATGCATCACGCTGCTCAACTTAAGTTTACACATGAATTACATTTTGTCACACAGTTAGCACATGGAAAAAAAATGCTTGTTCCTGGAAAAGCTGCTGTTTCTGAAAACAGCCACAGTCCCGCTACAGAGAATCTAATTCATCAGGTCAGTGAGGTCAACAGCGGGGTCATTGGGGTCAACAGAGCCCCGGCCTTTTCTGTCTGACGCTCAGAAACAAACCACTGCAGGTGGAAAACGGATACAGATAGATAAAGGAATGAGAAATATGGTCTCTACTGAACCTCTACTAAACTGTGTGATATCGTACTGATACGAATACTGATATTGCATGATTACTAAGGTGTTTAGGATGTTGTTTGGTGATTGCTAAGATGATTTGGATGATGGTTGAGAGATGGTAAGAGAGAAGAGGCCGGGCTGAAGGAGTCTTAGTCCCGTTCCAGCCTGCTTATGGTCTTTATTCACAGAATTTGAACCCTGAACGAGGCCATCCATCAAAACGCTGGCACTAGCGCCGCCGGACGTGGAAAAGCACTTTAAAGAGTGAGAGCACGGCCTGTCACACGCTTTCATCCTACATTAGACTTTAAAAAAGATGGATTTCCCTCCATTTCCCGCCTCTTGTTCGCTGGTTTCTCCTCTTTAGCGCACGTGTATGTCTCCTGCGCGGCTGCGGCGGACGCATTAGCGAGAGTGTTTGAGGAATGCTCCAGAAATACAGCTATGCTGCTTCTCATTTTGTGTGTGTGTGTGTGTGTGTGTGACGACGCTGGATGCTGCTCTGCAGTTGCTAAGATGTTCTGGGTGTTTGCTAAGTGGTCGCTAAGGTGTTCTGGGTATTGCTAAGTGGTCGCTAAGATTTGGTGTTACTGGTTGCTGAGATGTTTCCTAGTGTTGCCATGTAGTTTCTGGGGCATTCTGGGTCTTTGCGGTTGCTAAGGTGATCATGGTGTTGTTTGGTGGTTGCTAAGATGTTTTTGGATGTTTACTAGATGGTATCTAGTAAACATCCCCTACACCCTGACAATGTGAAAGAAAAGCGCTATATAAATGTAAGGAATTATTATTATTATTATTATTTAGGGTGTTAATGGTTGCTAACGTCTTTTGTGTTTTGGATGGTTGCTAAGGTCTCCTGTATGTTAGCCAGATGGTTGCCCTTTCGTTGTGCATGTGTTTTACAGGTGGTCTTCTAATGATTGCTAAGATTTACTATGTGTTTGATATATGGTTGTTAATGTGTTCAATATGTGGCTACAGTATGTGGTTGCTAAGGTGTTCTAGGTGTTGCTAGGTGGATGCTGAGCTGTTGTGGTGGTTGCTAAGGTTTGGCATTGTTAGGCGTTGCTAAGATGTTCTAGGTGTTGCTAGGTGGATGTTGAGGTGTTGTGGTGGTTGCTAAGGTTTGGCATTGTTAGGCGTTGCTAAGATGTTCTAGGTGTTGCTAGGTGGATGTTGAGGTGTTGTGGTGGTTGCTAAGGTTTGGCATTGTTAGGCGTTGCTAAGATGTTCTAGGTGTTGCTAGGTGGATGCTGAGGTGTTGTGGTGGTTGCTAAGGCTTGGCATTGTTAGGCGTTGCTAAGATGTTCTAGGTGTTGCTAGGTGGATGCTGAGGTGTTGTGGTGGTTGCTAAGGCTTGGCATTGTTAGGCGTTGCTAAGATGTTCTAGGTGTTGCTAGGTGGGTGTTGAGGTGTTGTGGTCGTTGCTAAGGCTTGGCATTGTTAGGCGTTGCTAAGATGTTCTAGGTGTTGCTAGGTGGACGCTGAGGTGTTGTGGTCGTTGCTTAGGTTTGGCATTGTTAGGCGTTGCTAAGATGTTCTAGGTGTTGCTAGGTGGATGCTGAGGTGTTGTGGTGGTTGCTAAGGCTTGGCATTGTTAGGCATTGCTAAGATGTTCTAGGTGTTGCTAGGTGGACGTTGAGGTGTTGTGGTCGTTGCTAAGGCTTGGCATTGTTAGGCGTTGCTAAGATGTTCTAGGTGTTGCTAGGTGGATGCTGAGGTGTTGTGGGAGTTTGTCGCTGATGATTGCTAAGATATTCTGCGTGTTGCTTTGATGGTTGCTAAGACTTGGTATTGCTAGATGGTTGCTAATATGTTCTGAGCGTTTGCTAACCAGAAAAGTATCAGCACAAATCAGCAAGGCACATAGTTTTAGGTCGAACACCGGTTATAAGATCTTACAGGAAGTGTAAATTAGATGCGCAAACAAACACCCTCCTCTCTTTTCTTGGATTATTTGAGCAGATATTAGATGTTGTTGTTTCACACAGTGAGAAACCGACACAATAATGAGCCAAAACTGGGATCACTGAACCGAGAATTTAATATTCATGAGCTCAGTTCCAAAAATAATCTCGTTCCATGATGATTACTTCCATGCAGCCAATTAAAACTGACAAATCGTGTGGTATTTGTTCGTTTGCAAACACTCAGATTTCTATCCCAGACATGATTCCTCAAATAATGTGTGTTGTCCAGTGTGATCACAGTGTGTGAGCAAATCAAACTATTTTCACCTGCTGGACAGGCAAACAGCTGTAAGAATCCCACAGACACACATTTGAGCCTAAACTATATCAGGATGATGCATGGGGGTTGATAAGATGTTTTGGGTGTTACTATGTGACAAAGTAACAGCACAACTCAAGTCACATGATTTTAGGTGTCACTGAATCGGCTTATATACTCACACTATTAGGCTGATAACTATATGCAATCTGCTTACAAAACAAAGCAGGAAACAGTGCTTAAAAATGTAATGATAATTTCTTATTTCTGCAAGTTTAAATAGACATGTGAACAGTCTTCATGGAAAAATCCTGTCAGAATGCAAAAAAGTTGTTGCAAAGCCGAGCGAGATTGGAGTAGCTGACCCAAATCTGACCAGTTTGTGACCTTTATTTGACAAATGAACCCAGCTAAAGGTGTTTCTATCACCTCACACAACACATTAGACATGTAATCATGTAAGCACACTCATTAAATGTGTTTACATGTGTGCTCTTATACTGTTTATGTTTAATAAGCTGACGATGTGTAAGGTCATGTAAACACAGTGCTCTTTAATTAAACCTGATCAGCAACTGTAGATTTTTACCCATTACCCTGATTTCACGCTGCATATAAACACCTGTACGTGTTCTGTCAACTTGTTTATGGGCATGTGTCTTGTGCACGAGTGTGGAGTCTGGATTCCATTTTAATGGTTTCATTGACAATTTCTTCAAGTTAAACCACCAAAATGTTATTTTGATGGGTTCCTGTGAAGACCTTTATGTTTCCGTTTATATAACATGAAGAACATGCAGGATTCATATTTAAACTGCATTTGTGCGGTTTAAGATTCACAGACACTAGTCCATAACATGTTTTGACTTAAGTGTACTGATCTACTTTTGATTTGTCCACCCAAACTTCGGCAAATTCCGTGACATTCCTAGTTTTACAGCAAATTGCATTTTTATGACTGCAATTTTGTCCACGTTTTCCACTTCGAAGAAATCATAGGGCCCTATAGGTCTATTTCTGTAGCATGAATCTGTGTAAATGAACACACACATCTACTCTAACAAATGTGCTAAAAGCCCCTTGGCACATGTGCGGTGAGTGTGATTGTCTCAGGGTTACGACCCTTCTTGACCCAGAACTGAAAAAGCTTTCTGCACTTTCTGTTTCCATATGAAGCTGTTTTTATCTTGGAACGACAAAGTAGGTTTTACTATTTTTACAGAGACATTTGGATGCACTCATACGGCTCATGTTTTCACTGACATTTACTTCACCTACATATGCGCCGTGATTCTGCCTCGACCCTTCAGCTTCAATTCCTCTAGTAAACAAACTCCAGCGGGATGTTCCTGTCTCATTCTGAGCTCGAATGCAAACCTGCTTGCTCATATCACACACACTTTCACTTACAGCCGTGGCTCGACATCTGCCCGACAAGATCTCCTCTCTCTCAGAAGATGAAAGGACAAAGCGAACCGTACTGATCACAATCTCGGAGAACAGAGAGCGGCTTGTGCTAATTCTTCACCGGCAGTGCAACGGAGCAAGACACTCTTTCATATATACGAGCAAGAAGTCAAAGACAGCGATATATATTTATATATATGAGACCACATTGCTAAAACTGTCCGAGCCTGCAGATTTGCTCTATTCAACATCAAGAAGATCGAGCCCTTTCTTTCAGAACATGCTGCACAACTCCTTGTTCAAGCTCTTGTTAATCCAATTAATTCAGAACGCAGCAGCAAGATTAATTTTTAATGAGCCGAAAAGAATGCCCAACACACCTCTGTTTATCAACTTGCACTGGCTTCCAATAGATGCTCACATAAAATTCAAGGCATTAATGTTTGCCTATAAAACCACCACTGGCTCTGTCTGCACCCCTTTACCTAAATTCATTACTTCAGACCTATGTGCCGTCTAGAAGCTTGCGTTCTGCAAGTGAACGTCCCTTAATTGTGCATCTCAGAGGAACAGAATCACTTTCACAGAGTTTCTCATCAAATGTTCCCTCGTGGTGGAATGACCTCCTCAACTCAATCTGAGCAGCTGAGTCCTTATCCATCTTCAACAATCTCTTCCATCTTTATTAGAACTCTATTTTCTAACTCTATTCTTTATAAAAATAAAAAAGACCTGCACTCTATTCATTAACTAACTGTTTTCTTACAATAAATAAATAAATAAGACCTCTAACACAAGCTTGCTCTATTCTTTTTCTGTTTTATCTGTTTTATTTTTATTTATATTTTAAAATCTTGCTATATGTACTGTGTTAAGCTAACTGAGACTTGTTATAGCACTTGTATATTATTGCTCTTTGGTTAATTTTGATTAAATTTTTTGTCTTCATTTGTAGGTCGCTTTGGATAAAAGCATCTGCTAAATCCCTAAATGTAAATTTGTGTGTATCTATCTATCCATCCATCCATCCGTCCATCTGTCCATCCATCCATCCGTCCATCTGTCTATCCATCTATCTATCTATCTATCCATCCATCCATCCGTCCATCTGTCCATCCATCCATCCATCTGTCTATCTATCTATCTATCTATCTATCTATCTATCTATCTATACATCCATCCATCCGTCCATCTGTCCATCCATCAGTCCATCTGTCTATCCGTCTATCCATCTATCCATCTATCCATCTATCTGTCCGTCCATCCATCCATCCATCCATCTGTCTATCTGTCTATCCATCCATCTATCCATCCATCCATCCATCTGTCTATCTGTCTATCCATCTATCCATCCATCCATCCATCCATCCGTCCATCCGTCTATCCATCCATCCATAAGTCTATCCATCCATCCGTCTATCTATCTATCCATCTATCTATCTATCTGTCCGTCCGTCCATCCATCACTCTATCCACCCATCTGTCTATCCGTCTATCCGTCTATCCATTTTTCCATCCATCCATCTGTCTATCCATCTATCCATCTTTCTGTCCGTCCGTCCGTCAGTCCATCCATCCATTCATCACTCTATCCATCCATCTGTCTATCCGTCTATCCGTCTATCCATTTATCCATCTATCTATCCATCCATCCATCCATCCATCCATCTATCCATCTATCCATCCATCCATCTATCTAGCTCATATCACATGCTCCCCAACTGCAAAAAATATATATAAAAATAAAATAAAAATCTTTCGTATTGAAAATGTTCGTTAAAACTCAGGCAACAGATCTAGCAGAATTGTGTGTGTCCTTCACAGCAAATCCTAGAAATGCATTACTACACACTCAGTAAAACACAAATCCTTTAAAGACGGTGGGACTGAGTTGAAGATGTTGATAGTGAACAGATTTCATTAAGTACAGAGATTCAAAATCAATAGAAAACAGTAACAACTGATTAACATGGACTTCTCCTGATTTCTGTGTGTGCGCTATCGAGTCAGTTTAGCAGCTGAAGTCGATCAGCTGGAGAAGAGCTTCTTGTGAAGAGTAAATCTGCTCACTTTAAACCCACAGTGAATAAAAGTTCAGCGTGTTCTTGAGAGCGATGAGACGAGGAGGAAAATATCCGCTATTTTAAGCAGCAAATTATCAAGTCTCATTTACAGAACATCTATAAGAAACTTCATTTAGAGGTTGGTTTAGGGTTGATTCGTGACTGCGTGGTTGTGCATGTTACTGTTGTTAGGGACGAAAGTCGTGACAGCAAGTTTGTAGTTGAGGAACTAAAAAGAGTATTTGTTTAATCGCTATGGGTGCCAGCATTGTCAACCTAGACTAGTGTTGTCAGATGATGTCATCAGGAATAACTGCTACTATTCTCTACATAGACTGAATATATAGCAAATACTTCATTATAATACATATAATCAGGTTTATGTTGTTATAAATGATCACAGTTATAGTATATACCTTTTCATATGCACTGTAATATACACATTCAATCAGTAAGTAACTATACTTGTTTGTACTATGATTCAAAGGTTTAAGGTATGATTTTTATTGTTTTTTGAAAGGAGACTTTTCTGCTCTCCAGGGAGGCATTTATTTGATTAAAAAATACAATAAATTCTGCAATATTATGAAATGTTTTTACATCTGTTCTCTATTTCAGTAAACATTAAAATATAATTTATTTCTGTGATGCACATCTGTATTTTCAGCATCATTATTCCTCCAGTCGTCTGTGCCACATGATCTTCAGAAATCATGAAAATATGAGGATTTACTGTTCAAGAAACATTTCTGATTATCATCAATGTTGAAAACATTGATATTTTTGTGGAAACCGTGATACATTTTATTTTTCAGGATTCTTTGATGAGTAGAAAGTTCAAAAGAACAGCATTTATTTGAAATACAAATCTTCTGCAACATTTTTAATGTATTTACTGTAATGTCTGATGCATTCTTGATGAATAAATTGATGAATATATTTTTCAAATAAATTAATACTTCCCCTATATGCACAGTCTGTAAAAGTTTTACTGGATAATTTCATACTGATTTATGACACATCTCATATTGCACACACATCATGAGTTGACTGATTATTTGATTGTCTTTATTAATGTCTGTCTCCACTCTCAGTCTATCTCATTCATATCTACAATCAGTTGCATACTTAAGACTATCAACACACACTTTCTCTAAAGAGTGTGTGAGTGAGCGTGTTTAAGTGTGTGTGTGTGTGTGTGTGTGTGTACAGCATATGCTCACAGTCAGAAGTCGTACGAAAGCTTCACTTCCTCAGTTACTAAGCAACTTTAGAAGCGTGACAGCAGGGACTCACTGCGAGATTTCAGCGCTGGAAAGACACACACGACTTTGAGCTGCTCACCGAGTCGAGCGTTTGATGAAAAATACAAGAAACTGCAAGAGATGGTACATATATACTGCATTAAAGCTGAGAGGCTCTTTTTAGTAATGCAACTCCATGCATTAATATATAATTACTGCATAAGTGAAGGTTCCTGTTTGCATATGCATGTGTGTGTGTGTGTGTGTGTGTGTGTGTGTGTGTGTGTGTGTGTGTGTGTGTGTGTGTGTGTGTGTGTGTGTGTGTGTGTGTGTGTGTGTGTGTGTGTGTGTGTGACTGACCGCTCATAAGCCAATCAGATCCTTTAATTCATCGACAGAGAATCAAGTATTCAGTCACTGCTCTTCTACAGCAAAAGAGAAATCACACATTTCAGTAATATACAGTAATAATATCAAATTAGGAATAATGAGATTACACAGAGAAAGCATGGATGTAATCTCACAGTTTCAGACGAGATCTTAACAATGTCTCAGACTCTGGATGTAAAACATTTCTCAAATTCTTCCAAGCTCAAATTATCAGGACGTCTATCCATATTCATTTTAAAGCGTTTTACAATACTGTAGTGTATGTCAAATAATACCTCGTTTTTAAAGTTTGTAACGTAATCCGATACATTACAGATTTTAGGTAATCTGATTACTTTTTACTACTTTTGATGACTTTTTACTTTATCTCGTTAATTTAAATAGGAAAATATTTTATCATATATTAATGTAAAAACACACACAAAAAAAGAAAACATTTTCCATTCGTTGTTATTTACATCATAAAGTGTATTAAACAGTAGGTCAAGGTTTCCCAAACTGGGCTTTGGAAAGGAACTGCAGGAGGTTTATCAGATTAATTCATCAGTTTTACTCAATTAAATCAGAAGAATATAATATTACAATTAATCATTTTAAAATAACAGCATATGTGACCATTAATCAGTGCCAGAGAACATGCATGTGATACTTAATTGTTATATTACCTTAAAATCTTAAGGATCTTTAAACTAAATATATTAAGTGAAAGATGATTTACTTACAAAAACTTCCCTGCATCACATGTAAATAAGAAATAATGTCAATTTAGAAAGTACCCTTTAAAATATGAAAGAAAAATTAAGGAGAACCCATGAATTAGGAATCATTTATTGCCATTTTGTGAATAATATGTAATCATGTAATTAATAAAAAGTAACTGAAGTGTGATTACAAATATTTTTAAATGTACTGTAATATAATGAAATTAAAAAATTTTGTTGACATTTTTAAAATGGATTACAAGTGCTTATTTTTATATATATCCTTAATATATCCAAATCATTCATTTTTGGTATTTTTGGAATGGATTGTAGTAACTTTACTAAAATAACTAACACTGAAATATAAATCAATCATAAATATAAATAAAAAAAAATTATAAAATCATACAGACATAAATAAAAAAAAAAACAGAAACTATTAGAAAGACAAAACACATAAAATTATTACAACTTTAACAAAAAATAAATAAATAAATAAAATAATAAATAAAATTAAAACAGAACATATTAAAAAATAATTAAATATATTAGCAAAAACCAGTATGTCAACAATACTAAAATAACATTCTTACAATTTTTTTAAGGTCTTTACTCTTACTCTATAAAAACAATTCTCCCATTTATGTGTAGATATATTATATACTATAATAATTTAACAAAATACAAGATATCTTAATAGTGATGAAAGAGCAGGAACATTTTCCTGAGGCCGTTTGAGTAATGCATGTGTCTCGCTCAGTTTCTTGATGTGTGAAAATGAGCTTTATTAATTATTCATACAGACCAAAGGGTGGTATTTTGTCTGTGCATGTTTGGTTGAAGTTATGAAGATTGTTTGCGTTTGATTATGGCACAAAACAGCATTCTGGGAACTCTGAAGTAGAAAATCACATTTGAGCGGTTGTGATCGCGAATCAATTGAGTCAGTTCGGGAGTTCAAAGCGGGTTCGCGAATCATTTGAGTCAGTTTGGGGATCACAAATCATTTGAATCAGTTTGGGAGTTCGTAGCGGGATCGCGAGTCATTTGAGTCAGTTCGGGAGTTCAGAGCGGGATGGCGAATCATTTGAATCAGTTCGGGAGTTCGTAGCGGGTTCGCGAATCATTTGCGTCAGTTCGGGAGTTTGTAGGAATCGCGAATCATTTGAGTCAGTTTGGGAGTTTGACACGGGCCCACGAATCATTTGAGTCAGTTCGGGAGTTCGGAGCGGGTTCGCGAATCATTTGAGTCAGTTTGGGTATGGCAAATCATTTGAATCAATTCGGGAGTTCGTAGCGGGTTCGCGAATCATTTGAATCAGTTCGGGAGTTCGTAACGGGTTCGCGAATTATTTGAGTCAGTTTGGGTATTGCAAATCATTTGAATCGATTCGGGAGATCGTAGCGGGTTCGCGAATCATTGAAATCAGTTCGGGAGTTCGTAGCGGGATCGCGAATCATTTGAGTCAGTTTGGGGATCGCGAATCATTTGAGTCAGTTCAGGAGTTCAAAGCTGGTTCGCGAATCATTTGAGTCAGTTTGCAAAAATGATAAATGTTGCTTTGGCAACTAGCTTTTTTATATTTGAATGTTTAAAGTTTATTTTATTTCAAATATTAATATATTTAATGGTTTTAATTTTAGTTAACTCTAATAACTCTCATTTAAGTTAATGATAATTCAAGTGTGCAAACAAGTGAAAAATATACTTAAAATACTTATAGAAAATATAATTTATAATATGAAGGTTTTAATACTATATATTTTTTTAATATTGATATTATATATTATTTATTTATATTTTTTTACATTAGGAGAAACAACTGAGATATTAAAAATAATGTTGGGTAAAGTACATCCACCCCAGTAAAACAGTAATTTTTTTATTTTATTAAATTAATAAGAATCTAATGAGAAAACTCTTAAAAGCAAGATGTCAGGACACATTACAGTAATGGGAATTTGTAGGGAATGTGATTAATTGTCTTGAAAATAATATTGCAATGCAATGCAAAAAAAAAAAAGTGCATGATCCAAAAAATACAGGATTTATTTTCCATATCCAACATATTATTTCTTACTTTTTCCTTTGATTTTGGGGGTGAAATACAACCTGGATATGTTTTTTTGTGAGATTCAGCCACTAATGCAATATGTCAGAAGACAAAAATACATAGAAATTGTGTTTCTTGTGTTTTTGGGTCCTAATAGTACCTGAAATTTCCTCAGAAGTTCCATTTGTGCAATGATTTTCAGCTTCAGCTCCATCCGTCTCACACACGTCTGCCAAAACACACACACATCAGTGTAAGAGTGTGTGCATGTGTGTGTTGAGTGTCTCCATCCATTATATCCTCCTGTGAGGACATCACGCCTGCTAAACATTGCTTAATGTTCCCTAAATGTGTCCTTCCAATACTATTGCATTCATACAGATATTAATTCAGCAATGATTTATGAAACATGCCTAATAAAGTCATAAGAAGAGTGTGAAGGACTTAAAGGGAAAGATCAACACTTCATAATATTTCCGTCATCATTTACTCACCCTCATGTTTTTCGAAAATATGTTATAATGAGAGTTGGTTCAAAATTAGGCACATTAATAATAAAAAAATGTAATAAAATATCACATTAAAATATATAAAAATGCTTAATAACTGAATTGTAATAAACTAATAAACTATTATTAAATAAATAAATATTACTAAATTATAAATTAAACATGCATTATTTTTATCAATTAAAATGCATAACAGTAAATAATTGCATCAATACTGATTAGTAAAATAATGTAAAAGGAATTAAAAATACAACAGATTTTGAAGTACATTTCATTGTAGTGCATAAAAATGTTACAAGACAATATTTTTAGTTTCTTTTTGCATGATACTTTTGGTTTTAAAAATTAAAACAAAAAAAAAGTAAAATTAAAAAAATTAAGGCAAAGTTATTAAACATGAATTAAAATGTATAAATAGCATTATTTTATAAATATTATACAAATAAATAATATTACATTTACTATTTTTTTTATATTTTTTCTGTGTGTGTGTGTGTGTGTGCATGTAAGCATGTGAAATATATTTATATTTTATAATGTGTGATATCTGAGAGCTACAGAATATGAATCTCCTCTTATGTTCCACAGAAGAAAGAAGATTGGACCGACATGAAGGACAGTAAATGACGACACAATGATTATTTCTGGCTGAACAATCCCTTTAAACACATCAACACACACAATGTACTCATGAAGTGTGAGTTCTCTGATTATTAACCCAGACACACACACACACACACACACACACACACACACACATTCCTGAACGGGACAAATAGAATGAGACACAAAGGCCTTAAGCTGTGTGTGTTGTGTCTTAAAATAGCGTTATTCTTCAGTGAGCGAACGCACGCACAACTGCAGGCGCTCTGGGTGATCATGAACAGCAGGCTGAGGATGTCAAACAATACAAGAGGGAACGTTTGTCAGGTGGCCACACACACACACACACACATGAAGGGTACATTTTCACCAAACAGATTTGCATAAAAGCATTTAGCTGTTTTGCATAAGTAATTTGTGTCCTGAGAAGTCCATTATTGTCTCAAAATATTATTCCAGATGTCAATTTTTGCACACATAGGGTCAAGCTCGTTGAACATGCTGTGTCTGTGTATGAAGCGTTTTTGTTTCTCATGCATCATTGCAACTGTGCGAACATTTGCACGCATTTAGATATTTACAGTTAAACACCGATTAGCTAAACAGACAACTAGTTACCTACTGCTGGTTACCTTTCAACTTTCTATTCATCAAAGAATCCTGAAAAATAAAATGCATCACATTTTCCACTAAAGTATTGTGCAGCACAACTGTTTTCAACATTGATAATAATCAGAAATGTTTCCTGAGCAGTAAATCATCATATTATTCTGATTTGTGAAGATCATGTGACACTGAAGACTGGAGGAATGATGCTGAAAAATACAGAGGAGCATCACAGAAATAAATTATATTTTAACAGAGATTCACACAAAGAACAGCTATTTGAAATAGTAATAATATTTCACAATATTGCTGTTTTCACTTTATTTTTTATCAAATAAATGCAGGCTTGGTGAGCAGAAGAGTCTTCTTTCCAAAACATGAAAAACAATCGAACTGACACTAAACTTCTGAACATTAGTGAACTGACTCACCGTGAAAGGACTTTAAAGATATATGGAAAACTGCTACGAAGTGTGAAATAATGAAATGTAGCTAAAAACATAAAATATTTTCCAAAACATAAATTACACTTACAGTATGTAAAACCTTAAAATGTAATTGCAAGTGCAAAAATATTTAGCCTGAATGCAAATTCTCCCTCTAAACCTTCATATGTTATTCTAATATACAGTTTATAAGAATATCTTATATAAACCATTTGACTTGATATAAGAATATTTAGAACAATTGAAATTAATTATTTAATTTTTAATAATAATAATAATAATTAATAAAAAATGTAGGTCATACATTAAAACGTGTATAAATTAACTTAAATTAATAAATTAATTTGGTTATTATTAATAATTATTGCTTTTAAAAAAGTAAATAAATATATAATTTAAAATATATTATTTAAAATATATTATTTAAAATATATTATATAAAATATATTATATTATATTATATTATATTATATTATATTATATTATATTATATTATATTATATTATATACTAAAACTCAGAGGAAGAAATAGAAATGTGTTCACCTTTAATACATCTACAGAAAGAGAGACAGACAGAGAGAGACACGCGTATCTTATCTTCCGCTCAGCTGTGTGGACTGGCAGCGTGTGTATAGCCTGGGCTCTTTCCGGCTCTGTGTGTGCGTGTGCGTGTGTGTGTGTGTGTGTGTGTGTGTGTGTGTGAGTACTCAGAGCCAGAACTACCCAGCTGCAGCCCGGCCTGGTCAGATCTGAGTAGGATAAAGACGCCTGTGGGCTTCCTTCACACACACACACACACACACACACAGAGAGAGAGAGAGAGAGAGAGAGAGAGAGAGAGTGAATGCTGTAGCGGTTGCTGCTTTAGTTACATTTCCAAATGTGACAGTTCAAATAAAGGACAAACTTTAAGACTTTAATTTTGACAAAACTACTGAAGACTTCAGTCATACTCTTTTAGTTGCCTAATAAATGCTGTAATACACATTATTTTAGTCAACATTTATCATGTCTGACTGGGGCCATTCACATCATAATTGTACAACATTAATAATAATTTACAATATGGTTCCATTAGTTAACTGTGTAACATTAACATTAACTAACAATTAAAATACTTCTTAAACATTTATTCATCTTAATGTTAAAAGTTACCAATGCATTATTAAAATCAAAAGTTGTATCTTTTAATATTATTAAATGGACCTGAGCTGTTATATGAAGTAGACTAAGAATGAACAGCTTTTTTTATTACACTGTAAAACATGATTTTTTTTTGTAAAAGTTTAACCCAAGAATGAAACATTTGATTAATTTACTCACCCCCAGGTCATCCAAGATCAGGATGAGTTTGTTTCTTCATCAGGTTTGGAGAAATGTAGCATTACATCAGTGTTTCATCAATGGATGTTCTGCAGTGAATGGGTGCTGTCAGAATGAAGGTCTAAAAAGCTGATAAAAACATGACAATAATCCACAGCACTCCAGTACAGCAGTTAACATCTGGAGATAATGAAAGCTGAATCAAGTCCATCAAGATGTTTTTAACTTTAAACTATCGCTTCCGGCTAAAAATTGAGTCCATTTTTTTACAGAACAGAGTTTTACAGTCGATGACATATTGACCTCTCACACTTAAACAAAATCAAATGACACAGGGGCTCTGAGTTTCTCAGAAGTGCATTCATGAATAATCTGGCATCACTGTGTGTTTGTGTACTTTCACGCTGTGCAGTAATGAAAACAAGCTCTGCTATAAACGCAGCGTTTGCATATGCATCACATCATTTTCACGTCATGTCTATTAATTAGAGGCGTGTCTGTGAGCGTTTCCGTAATTAAAATATTGCAGCTGAAGGAGGGAAATCAACAGACGCACAACACACTGAGAAAATACTCAGGCCTGCATTAAGTGTGATGTCTTTGAACTGATAAACATACACAACATGAAGCTGATTATCTGATGCTAAAACTTTGCAATCCAGACTGGATAGAATTTTTATATATGCAATTTATAGGCCTATATATTGTATATATATGTATATAAACTGTGTGTGTGTGTGTTTGTGCAAAACTGAGAAAAGGATTACATTTGAATGTATTTTTGAATAATTGCATGTTTGAAAAAAATTGCATAATTGCATTGCAGCCTGGAACACATGAACCACACACACACACACACACACATACCTATGGAGAGGGTTTGTGACGCTTAAATCACAGTCACTTCAAAACGACTATGCACACACACACACACACACACACCTTTTGGATGTTTGCAGGAGTTCTTCTCTGACTGGCATTTGACATTTTCATCCCGGCACAAAGAAAAATAACCCATTAAGAGCAGACGTGATTCTCCTCATTATAAACACTGTGTGTGCGTGTGTGTGTGTGTGTGTGTGTGTGAGAGAGAGAGAGAGAGAGAGAGAGAGAGAGAAGGAGAGAGAGAGGATGATACACTTAGACTAAAACATTACAAATGTAATGTAAGGTTTCTCAACAGCTCCTGTCAAAACCACAGAAAAAAAAAATATATATATATATAATTTCCCAAATTATTATTAAAAAATATTAGAAAAACTAACAAATATCTTTTGTAACAATAAAAGTATTTACTATCACTTAGCACATCCTTGCTGAATAAAAGTATTAATTTCTTTAATAAAAAGAAAGAAAAAAATTAACTCACCCCAAACTTTTGAACAGTACTTTACTGTATATTGTTACAAAACATTTCTATTTTAAATAAATGCCTTTCTTTTTAACTTTTCATTCATTAAAAAATCCTGACAAAAGTGTCACATTTTCAAAAAACAAACAAACAATTATAATAATAATATTAAGCAGCACAACTGTTTCCATCATTGATTATGAATCAGTATATGAGAATGGTTTCTGAAGCATCATGTGACACTGAAGACTGGAGTAATAATGCAAAAAAATTGAGATTTCAAAACCGTTATTTCAAATTGCAATAATATTTCACAATACTACTTTTTTTTCTGTGTTTTTGATCAAATAAATGCAGCCTTTTGGTGAACAGAAGAAAAAAACAATACAACCCAAACATTTGAGCAGCAGTGTGTATATATATATATAGTACTGTCTGTTATACAAACATGTACACATGCCTTTTTTAGGTAAACATGGTGAGCGGTGCTTGCAAAACTATTTGAATAAATGCATTTTGAAAATGTGATTATTGAAACAAATTTCACGGTTGTCAGAGTGTTGATATATAGTTTCTAATATGTTCTCGTGGTTATTTGCATGAA
The DNA here is from genome assembly GCF_003368295.1 of Carassius auratus. Classification (NCBI taxonomy): domain Eukaryota; kingdom Metazoa; phylum Chordata; class Actinopteri; order Cypriniformes; family Cyprinidae; genus Carassius; species Carassius auratus. Next base: position 264,725 of record NC_039257.1, on the reverse strand, counting down.
GGTTTAAGGGTGTTTTGATCAGTATCTTGATGGCGAGATTCAGAAGAGTCCATCCTCAAGTCTCTGTGTTATTCTGTGTGTGTTTAAAGAGAGAGAGAGACAGACAGATAGAGAGTAACAGCTTGCAGCTTCACTAACGGCAGGCATTAGACTCATCTTCACTTCACTGATAACAGAGCCTTCAGAAACACTTGCAGATATTTACCCAATCACACAAAAACAGCCTCAGTGTGTGTGTTCTTGCATTCAGCATATCCTTCTGTAAATCTCCCATTAAACTGGAGCTGTTTCATTTAAGAGTCACATCTTAATTAAGTCCATAAAGCAACTAATCGGAGTCATGAGGCCACAGCAGCTTTCACCGCGATACACGCTCCAGACATCCGTGTTGTTTTGCAACTTTATCCGGTCACCACTGAGAACCCAAAACGCCCGAGATACAGCATGCAGAGAGTTTACCCACAATGCACCACAGAACGGCACAGCATGCCTGAGCCTCGGGCTGCCAAACACCAATCAATTATTCATCCGCTCTTCATCACGTCTTCCTCCTCTCCTCTATGGTTCTGGCTTCATCATGCATACTTAAAGCTAAGGCATGCTAGAGGAGCATCAAGCACAGAAAACATCGTAAAACATAACGACTCTCTTTATGAAAAGCCCAGATAGTTACTTTAAACCATCTGAGGGTGTGGAAGGAGCTGTAATAGACTGAGATCAGCCTGCTTGAGAGTCTCATCCATCAACCAAAGTGTGTGTGGCAATGTCAAATTTTCTCATGACGGACTACAATTTACGCAAACACTTTTGAAGTGTGTACTCTGGCAGGGATTTTCAAATATGCCAAAACACATGCATCAGTATTTGCATATACAAATGTTTATAAGTGTAAAAATGCTTTGGTGCATTAATCAATCAGACAGACATTTCTGGAATTTAATAAACTGAATTTCAATAATATTCTATTGCTATAATACTCTGTGCATTACCAATCCATGTCTATTCAAACTATAATTCTATTCCTACTTAATAATAGACTCCAAATCTGTAAAATAATCTGGGTGTAGATGAGTTTGATTGTAACTTAATTTTTTTATTTAATAAAAAAAAATAGCTGAAAACACTAATGTAGATATTGTGCATATTTCTGACCAAAAAATCAAACTTGCTCAAAATAAAATAAAACAATAAATATTTAGAAAACATTTTATATTGTTGCTTTTGTTGATGTTACTTATAATAATGTGTGTGTATATATATATATATATATATATATATATATATATATATATATATATATATATATATATATATATATATATATATATATATATATGTATATAAATATAATTACTGAAAACAATAATGTAGATGTAGCATGCATTTTTATGAAAGAAAATTAAAAACTGCATGGACTTGCTCAAACTTGCTCAAAATAAAATTAAATACAAAAATTTTATTAAATTTATTTACCCATTTATAACAACAACAACAATAATAATAATAATAATAATAATAATAATAATAATAATAATAATAATTGTATTAATTTTATTGTTATTATTATAAATAATAGTAATATAAATCAAAATTAATAAATTTTAACCAATTATGGACACATTCTTCCTGACACACGCCATTTTTAGTTATAATTCTGTTTTATTATGAAATTGTAATCAAATTAAAAAGGCTATATTTAGACCCCTAACTTGCACTGACCCCCTTTATGAAGCTCTGTTTGTGTTAGCATTACTTTACAATTCATTATTACTTCACTATTAGCTTCATACATTTAAGAAGTGCTGTGGCAGCTTTGTTGTATAGTTCACTAACTGCCGTCTCAGCACTAAATTATCACGGGGATTCACTCCGTCGAGGACAAAGAATCAAAGGAGCTTCATGCATTTTTCTTTTACCTTAAACACACACAGATGTTCACAGGAGCAGAAGACACCATCACACTTTCAACACAAGCTCTCCATCCAAGAAAAAGGACGCTTTTAGCTGGAAACATGAAAATGCAACTGCATCAATCAAACACATTCTATTCCGACTGCTGCAAATTAAGAGAAAATGAAAACAGTGGACTGCAATGTTAAATTTAGATCTCTTGTTGCAACATTATTTTTTAAAGCAGTGTACGTTACATCCAATCACACATGTTTCTGTTGAGCTGGATGTCAATATAACATCAGGTTGACGTTGGGCATGACACTGGACAGATGTTGCATTTTGGTTAAAAATGTAAATAATTTTGACGATATATTTGACCTTAACTTGATACTGACTTAACATTTGATTTCGGTTTCCCAACCTAAAAACAACAAATATCACATCTTATGGTGCTGGGTGTGATTACACTAAATATAAATTCAGTCTTTTATATATTTCATGACACACATATCTGGTACTTGCCTAAAAAGACAGGTTTATGATGTGCGTATTCTTCTTGATTGTACTTTCACGGCATGAAGGTAAAATCTTCTGGATTTATGAATGAATCTCTCATTTTGAAACATTAACAGTCTGCTGACACTTGTTACCAAACCTGCTTCGAATATAACATGCACACGATACTCTAAAAATGAGTAAATCCACTTCACCAGCTCATTACTTTTAAAAAGAAGTGCTATAGAAATAAACAATCAGAGGTAGGCCTATGGCAAAAACAGACTTTGCACATCTTTTTACTTTGAGAATACATACTGATTTAAAAGATATAGTTAATAGTTATGATACTGTTTATTAAATAAAATGCTTGCATACCCTTATAAAAAAATAAATTTTTAAAGTGTGCTTTTAGTATACTAAAACTAAACAGAACATAGCAAAGTATACTTTCCTTATACCTTTTATGTACTTCTCAGAAATATATTTAAAATGACATTTAAGTACACTTGACTTATACTTAGAAAAAGTCTAAATATATTTGAGCTTCACTTGCGCTCCGGGAATCCATGTTTCCATTGTTATATTGTAGGGGGCGCTATTACACATCTTCTGTACAGAATATCCGAAACACAGGCGAAGAAGAAACCAAAACAACAAAGGCTTCCACATGAAATCCAATTCATGGTCTTTTTTCAGCTTTTTGATCAAAATCCTTCTTTCTTTCTTTCTTTTATGAAACATACCCAAATTCAAGTGTTTATAAAAAAGAATGCATGAAGCTAGAATAAAATGTTTTTGTTTACAAGCAGATACCTTTCTTGATGTTTGTTTGTTCAGATATTCATATAACAAAATATATACAAATTAAATCCTAAATAGGGACATAGTAGTATACTTAAAGTTTGATGTAAAGCTCACTTAAAGAAAACATATGAGTATACTTGCAGTATAAAACTACTTAACTAATAGTTTACTGAGACTACAGTATACTGTACCAAAACTGCTACAAGTATCTAATTAGTAAACTATCAGTGTACCTATGAGTTCACTTTTAGTATAATTGCAGTACAAACTAAAAAAAAAACAACAACAACAAAAAAAAACATAGATGTAAATTAGCAGTGTACTCAAAGTTTGCTACTGTTATACTTATAAGTATAATTTTATATATTAGAAAGTGGGCCAATTTAGTCCCAAGGACTATTGAAACAGTACACTTACAAGTTTACTACTAATACAATTATATGTGTATGCTAAATACATAAAGTATACTTAAAATTATACTTGAACTTTACTTAAGTATACTTAATAAAATAAGATAGAAGTATACTTCTTTTTTGGTAAGGGTAGCTATGACAAGAAACACTGGCATCAAACAATGCCTTTGAAAAAAACAGCTAATATTACAAAATAAGGCATATACATAAACCCAAATAGGAAATAAAACAAGTTGTTGAATAAATGCATTCTCTATAGCAGTCAATTTGGGAAATAAATAAATTAAATTGTGTGTGTGTGTGTTTTTCTCAGTAATTCTAATTGATTACAGTTAGATGTATTTGTAATTAAATTGCACAATTCCATTACATGCAAGTAATAACTCCCCAGCACTGCTTCAAGCTTATGTTTACGTGCTACAAATCCCACTGTAAAAACGGATCATTAAAGCTCTCTTTTACACGCTGGCAAAGTTTCAGAGTCCTCTTAATCAGAGATGCGCTTTTTAATTTGGACTCTTTCATATTTCACGCGCACTAATCCCACACGCTCGGCTCTGGTTTTATTGACTGTGTTGTTCGGTTGTCTTAAAGAGACATAAAATTATGTTAGCATATGTTCTCTCTAGTTCTGCGTTTCTCGCACCGCTCTGGTCCTTTAGGGAACGAGCTGTAATTATGAAACACCATTCGGAGCAGATTTAACTCATTAAACTTTCTTTCCGCCACTGGAAAGCAGCCTTGTATTGCACGATCTGTAATCCCAAAGTGATCTCATTAGGTTTTGTAGGTATTCCTATGAACACAAATCCATTTTTTTAGACAGATGGAGACAAAATATAAACAGTAACAGCATTTAAAATCTAAACAAATGAACTTCAGATTTCATTAAGTAAATTTGTAATTAAAAGTCTTTCTCAGACATTTTTTTCCCACTGTTTACTAAGAAAATATGAGATAAATAAGAGATATTAAGAGATATGTATTTGAATTGAATACAACTTTTTCATTGATTTAGTTTCAACACAAACAAATGAATAAATCTGTGATGTGATACATTTTCGTCCGACAAATATAAAACGAAATGTAAAACGCTTCCTAAAATAGTAATGTATTTTAAATACACAAATACACACACATACACACACAGACACACACACTCACACACACACACACACACACACACACACACACACACAAAAACAGATTATTTAGCCAATATTTATACAATTTCCTATTTGTTTCAGTCTCAACTACCCAGAAGACCCTAGTAACCACACAGCATCCAGAACATCCTTGCAACTGCCTAGCAACCATCCAGCATCCAGAATAGCATAGCAACCACCCAGAATCCAAAACATCCCAGCCACCGCATGGCAACCACATAGCAACACCCTAACAACCACGTAGCAACACTTCAGCCATATTTTGAATACAATTTTTTAAACAATAAACAGATTTACACTGATACTAAGCCATTTGAATACATTTGTTTTTAAAATAATATCATTGAAATAAAAAAATGCAAATGATTTATTGAATGTAGATGCATATCTAAATATATACTTATTTAAAAAAAAAAAAAAAAACTTTTTTTTTTTTTACCACATTTCCTTTTTTATTACTTTACTGTATGTAGAAGTGAAAGAGCTTGTCTGGAATGACGGTCAATGAAACAGACTGACAGAATTCCATTTTTACACTAAAATATTCCACTAATGTGATCATGTGTTACAGATGAGATTTATCTGTATGAATCCCTCACTTACTTACATGCTAACAGCGTGTGATCAGACAGTGGCGCCTTCTCTCCGTATGATGAATATTCATGAGCACCTGCACTTACTCAGACACAGTTTTACAAACGAACGTTGGACATGCCAGAGTTTATCCCACTCACGTGTACGAGTGGCTGTACGTGGATCTGTCGGATTGATGTGGGATATTAAAGAACCATTCTGTTGCTCAAATTATGACGTATTGTATAAAGAAACAAAACAGCAATATTAACCCTCTGAGATCTAAGGGTATTTTTGGGGCCTGGAGAAGTGTTGTCATGCCCTGACATTTGTGCTTTTTTCAGTTGCTTATAATCATCTAAATGGCTAAAGTCTAATCTCACTGTAATCAGCACAAACTGGGCTATAACAATATGTGAGCAGCATGCATGTATATGATTGTGGTTTCGAGGGAAAAAATGTTATGTGTGGTTAGTGAAAAAATTAAAATGTTAAATCACTTAAATAAGGCCATAAAACACATAAATGACAATATACATTCCTTATCTACAGTAGTAGTGTATATTGTTATTGAAACTTCATAATGTTTCACTTGATTATACATTTAGTCAGGAATTATATTTTGGAAAAAGTCTAACTAGTAAAATGTGTACATGTTATGTGAAAACGTGTAGTGTAACAAGTAGGGTTTTGTTTTGTCTAAATATCATTTATATCCGGGGTTATTATAGTTAACTTTAAACTGAAGCCAAAAATAAATAAATAATTGTCACTTGGAATAAAAGAAAGAATAACTGAAATAAAACATAAAAAGTACACTAGTTGCCAGCATTTCTATTTACATTTTAAACACTAAAATATCTAAAACTAATTAATCTAAGGCTAATATCTAAAAAATTATAAAACTAAATTATTAAAACTTTCAATTAAAGTAAACACTTAAAATTTGAAAATAAAATCCAATTCAAAATAAAAATAATATAATGGTTTATCAATTGTACTAAAATAACACTGATTTACATACTATTACAATATTTTTTCATATTTAAAAAAATAAACATTTTAACTATATGTTTTAGCTTTTTTGTGTGCTTTCTTCAATTTTATTAAATTTAATTTATGTTTTTGTAATAAAAGTTAATAAGTTTTATTTCATTTTTTTTTACAGAATTTTTTAGCTTTAAGTTTTTGATCTAATATGTATGTTTTAGTTAGATGAGATTAGTTTTAGTTAACACTGACAACACTAAAGTCTATCAACCATATTTAAATTAGCAATGCGAATGCTAAAATTTGTTCTGCAACTATATGGTTATCATCAGAGAGGATTGGTTACTGTGTTTTACACACATGCTGTCTGCTTAACAGGCTTTATCATCATGCAAAATAGATACTTCACATGACACTCATCACTTCAATCATTTCAAATATATTTCATTCATATCTGTACATCTCTAAGTTGAAATGGGAAATTCTGATATTTCGAATTCAGCACCATCAACCCTCTTATATAAAGTCTAGTCACAGTCGTGTAGATCTGAATCAGGATCATGGGAGAACATCAGGACTTACAGATGCACTGCTGAACTGTGTTACGAGCTCAGCTGTAGAGCACTTCAGCCAGTGAGGGTTTATTGATACATCCACACTCTCACACACACACACACACACACACACACACACACACACACACACTCGCACCCACAGCAAGCACAACGTTAACGCCATTAGCATGTCATTAAGAAGCAGATGAGCACCCAGATGCTGCGTGCTAGCCTTCCAGCGCCCTGTGTGCTACGACATGAGCTGAATACTCGCACAAACACGAGCGCTTCAGTGTCAGTCTGTGTGTGTGGAGATCAACACATAGGACAGGCTCAGCGGAAAAACGCTGACATTTACATTGGTTCTTGCACGTTTGGTGACACTTTCAAAGTGAAAGTGCATTCGGTTTTATCTGAAACAGCTGAATGTGAGTCTGGCAGCATATTATTATGATGGTTGACTTACAAATTGAAGCAGTTCAGAAATTAAGTGTCCAGTTAGCAGAGTTACTGTATTCTAATTACTTTTCCTAATTTTTCATTTTGACATTTTTCATTTTAAATTTATGAAATTTGATTACAGGTACTAATGTCAATAAAATTACTTAAATTATGAATCCAGTGTTATGAATCTTGTTTAAAATCACGTTTTGCCTATCAGTATGCCATTTAATGAATCACCAGAGAATGCGAACAAACATGGAGACAAGCTGTATAACATTTAGATGCAATGAGACAAGCAACATATTTCTAAATGTTGCAATCGATTGCACATATTTTAGTCTGACATCATAATTTGGAAATAGATCAACTTGTACCGTAAATGCATACAAGTTTATGTCACAATGACACTAATATAAGTTCTAAAAATGACTCTAGAAATTATATCCTCTAGTGAATAAAGCCGTGTGTCGCATCGCGTTCTTCTTTTGAGGTAAATACAAGCTTATTCCTAACAGCGTGTCTTCTTCTGAAAACGAAAAGTAACCTAGAATTTGATTAATCTTCACGCTTTGTTTACAAAGGTGATGTGGGCATTTACACGTGTCTCACGTGAATGATTATCGTATGAATAGTGATAATAAGTTCAGATGAGAAAGGCTGGACCTTGCATTGGTTTCACTTCAGTCTTTCTTTAGACACATTTCTCGTGCCTTTGTGTCAAGTATTCTTTGAGTTTTCATTCATTTTTAGTGATGCATTTCAGAAAAATATTTGCAGAGACTGAGACAGCAGAAAGCGCACCCTGTCTGATTTCTTTATTTTACAAAAGCACAATGTTTTTTTATATCCCGAGTATATACAATTAGACCTTTTACAGTGTCAAATGCTGTATTACTCTTTTTAGTTTTATTTACTGTTATCAGGGAAAAAATTTAAGTGATCATTCATGTAGCTGTTTTGATACTTTTGTACATTTTCAGTCATTAATAAATTACGGAAAGAACTATAAGTTTCACTTTGTAGTGTATTTTTTATGTTTGATAAATTGAAAAGTAGAGTAACCTTGAAAGTAATTTGAAAGTAAAGTAATTAGTAATCTGATTACTTTTAAAAAGAAGTAATCAGTAATATTACAATTTTAAAGAATTAATTAGTAATTTGTAGTGGATTAGTTTTTTTCTTTTTTGAGTAATTTACCAAACACTGTCAGTGAGTGACGCTAAAGGCATGTTCTGTTTTCTCCAAAACAGATTGGCATAAATATGGCAAGGTTTTTTTTTTTTATGTTTGTGATACATTCAAAGTGAAGTTTACAATGAGTGGTGCAAAAGCACATTCAGATTTATCCAAATCAGTTTATTGTGAATCAAACGATTTTGTACGTGCCATTTATTTGTTTGTTGTCTGAATTGGTTGAGTCTATTGAGTTGCACTAAAAGCACGTTAATTTTTATCCAAAACATTACCATAAATCTGGCAGCTTTTTTACTGGTTGTTTTATGAAACATGGCAGTTTGGAAATAAAATGTCCAATGAGTGGCGCTAAAAGTGCATTCGGATTTATCTAAAGTAGATTAATGTGAATCTGGCAAAATTTTCTTATGGTTATTGATGTGATATGCCGAATGAGTGGTTCAGAAGAACTGTGTTCAGTTTTAACTGATACAGATGAATGTGAATCTGGCAACATTTTATTAGATTGGCTTACCTACAGTTTGCATAGCAGCACTTTGAAAATGAAATCGGTAAATGGCACTGAAGCGTTAATGTACTAAGATTTTTAAATAACATAATACCAACATAGCAAGCAAAACGTGACATGAAAACACATTTGCTAAAGCAACCATGCTATTGTAGCTTGATTCAAAGAGTCTTTGAGAACTTTTATTGTGTTATACGGGACTCAAATCAAAATAGAAGTGCAATGCTGTAACATGTGAACTACTGAGCAAGTTTATTACATCAGAAAAGACATAAAAGAAGAGTCTGAGATCTCAATATGAGCTCAAATATTAATCATTATATTCTAACGATGGCACGTGATCTGAGCTGATATTCACGTTTAGAGCTTTTTTATATGACTCTCTCTATTCTGTCACCAAAGAAATTTTAGGGGAAAGGTTTATGCCTAATAAAACATGAATTAGAACTCAAAATCTCCTGAGCTATAAAATAGCAGCCTCTGAGCAATATAACTTTCCACTGGGAAACCAAGCGAAGAGCCATTTTGTGTTGAGTTTCTCATGAAATTGTGTGAAACTGAACCAATTGCTCTTGTTACTTTTTATCTAATCAATAAATTGAATCTCTTTTTCTCAGGCACTGGGATCCAATACGTCCCTCCAGACTCCATTGATCGGCACATCCTTTGAAAGCTTTCTTTGGAAGCGCTTGATTTTAGGGTATTAAAGAGGGAGGCAAAGCCGGGTGGAGAAACACACCAATATAGAGCGAAAAAGATTTCACATGCATCAATTCTCTCACGACCTCCATGAAATCACATGCTCAACACGGTAAAAAGAAATGCCCCTAAAATCAGAGCCATCCAGTTCTTTAATAACATCTCAGGAGGGCCATTAGTCTTTGTGAGCGAGAGAGTCATTACACCTCACTGAGAGAGTCATCAAAGTAATGCCTCACAGACAGAGAAGCTACTACACCACTGCACAAGAGCTCACAGAGAGACACAACAACACCTCGAGTGCTCCGACATCAGGAGATTTCAACTTTCCATTGATCTCTTTCAATAAAAGTTTTGTGTACTATGATAACATACTGTAATTTTAAGGCAATACTGGTAACACTTTAGATATAATGCATTATAAAAGTAGTATTATAAAAGAAGCACCTTATAATGCATTGCATGAATAATTCTAACCAGAGTTTTGATACATGATGATACTTATCTATGCATTGTTACTGTACACTTAAAAAACACACACAAACAACAAACAAACCTCATATTATTATAATGCATTTTTACTTTGGTTACGATTATTCATGGAAAGATATAATACATTACAATGTACATTATGAATGCCTTGCATTATATGCATTTTACATAAAGGCAGGTTTAATTGCAATATTCTGTGTAATTTTATGATTTTTACTTTACTTTTATCATTTGAAAGTACAGCTTTACACATGTAACACCACAGAAAATAACGTAAACAATGCTGTTCAAATCTTTGCTGTCAGATTATTTTTCAAGAAATTAATACTTTCATTCAGCAAAGATGAATTAAATTGATCAAAAGTCACAGTAAAGACATGTGTAATGTTAAGAAAGATTTCAAATACAGTAAATGCTGTTCTTTTCAACTTTTTATTAATCAAAGTACTGAAGACTGGAGTAATGATGCTGAAATTTCAGCTTTGGTCACAGCAATAAATAAAAAATGTCAATATATTCAAATAGAAAACAATTATTTCAAATTGTAAAAAAAAAAATAAATAAATAAATAAATTAGTGTTTTAATGGATATTGTTTTGTCAAATAAATCAAGCACTCAAAAAGAGTGTATTTTTATAGGAATGGAAATGAAAAGTTACAAAACAGGTCAAACTTGACCAGTCCAGGATATTTAATTAATTTATAAAAAATAATATTGCATATTTACCGTTACAGAATAATAAATGCAATGCATAATAAATTATTTAAAATAATGTTTCTTTACTGACTTATTATTAAAGCAAGTGGTGGCTCTATCAAGCATTCAGCACCACGGACAGCAACATTCACACTCTATTACACACAGGAACCCTTCACTGATCGCTCTTAATGATTACAGCAGCCATACGCCATATTCCAGCCATCTAACCATTCAAGAGACAAGATTCTGTCGTTTAGGTCTCTAAAGAAACCGAGGGAGCCTCCACAATCCGTCTGTCAGCGCCGCCGGAGGCCGTAACGATTATGAATGGGCAATAAGACAGCTGCGGCCTGACGCGTGGCCACGTGGAGACCCGCGCCGCGGGAACGAGCCAAATGTCATAAAGCACTAAAACGCCGACTCGTATATTAAACGGAGAATGTATAAATATGTGAGGGGACGAGAACCTTTTTAGAGAGGTGAACGCTGAGGAGAAACTGATCCGGGCTGCTCTGGAATGAAAAGTCCTGATGGATTTATGGGCTGCCCGTGCAAATACTCCGGCTGGAGAGAGAGAGAGAGAGAGAGAGAGAGAGAGAGCTCTTTACCTGCACAAACACCATCAATACTGTACACTATTTATTTTACTGAGGTGTGTTTACAAAACATAAACTGTATTGCATGCTAAGTGTTAGTGCACTGCCAATGTGTTTGTACTTGTAAAGTTTGCCATCCTGTTTTATTATACACTGTACAAGTTCTATATCCCTGTGCTACTCTACTGTTATAAGATAGCTATACATGCATCATGTGTAACTTCTGAAACTATTATTTTTTAACATTTAATTACTTTATTTCATTCATTTTGTTTCATATATATATGTATATATATAGAGAGAGAGAGAGAGAGATTATTCAGTTCTATTACATTCTATTCTTCTGTTCTGTTATAGTCTGTACTGTTTTGTACTGCACACCGTTCTGTTCTATTATTCTCTATATAACTCCATTCTGTAATACTGGTCTTTATTCTGTTCTATTCTATAACACTCTATATAATTCCATTTTATTTTACTATTCTCTGTTCTGTATATTCTTTTTGTCTGTTCACTGTTCTGCTCTTCTCTGTATCTCCATTCCATTCTGCTGTTCTATATTCTGATCTATTCTATTCTATTGTATTCTACTGTACACTGTTCTATTTTTCTTTATGTAACTCCACTGAATTCTGTTCTCTTTTCTTCTATTATATTCTATTACATTGTACAGTTATGTGTTTTACTTTATTTTACTGTTTTATATTCTGTTTATATTATATTCCATTCTTCTATACATGCTCCAGTTCTATTATTCTCTATAGAATACCACTGAATTCTACTGTTCTCTATTATATTGTATTCTGCTATAAACTTCTATTCCATTCCATTATTCTCTATGCAACTCCACTCTACTGTTCTATATTCAGTTAAAGCATATTCTATTTTACTGTAAACTATGCATTATTATTCTCAATAACTCCAATCTATTATACTAATATCTAATCAGTTCTATTGTATTCTGTTTTCTCTATACAACTCCACTCAATTCTACTGTTCTATATTCAGTTAAAGTATATTTATATTCTACTGTACACTGTTCCATTATTGTTCTCTAAATCAACTCTATTCTACTGCACACTTCTATTCCATTTCATTCTTTTCTATACAACTCCACTCTATTATACTCTTCTATATTCTGTTCTAGTATATTCTGTTCTATTGTACACTGTTCCATTCTATTATTCTCTATATCTACATTCTACTCTACTGTTCTCTGTTCAGTTCTATTATATTTTATCTGTACAACGCCACTCTATTCTTCTGTTATTATTCTGTTCTATAATTTTTCTATTCATTTCATTTCTATTCTGTTCTACTGAACACTATTTCTTTCCCATTCTTTTCTCTACAACTACTTTCTATTCTACTTTTCTGTATTCTGTTCTATTCTTTTCAACTCTACACTGTTCTATTCTATTCTGTTCACCTGTACTGAAGCCGAAACATGAAATTGTAGCTCGTTTTGTGTTGCACACGAGAGAAAGACATCAGAAGAGAACAGAAGGAGAGAGAAGTAGTGTGCACTAACCCCAGAACAGCATGTTTCTGTCTGTAAAGAACGCGGGAGAATCCTCAGGGGCGTTCACGCAGAACGTGTTCTTGCGCTCAAAAGCAGACAGACGCAGCGCACTGGGATTGAACTGAACGCAAGGGGGACGCGTTTGTAAAAGTTGAGCTGTTTTTGAACGTGAAACGCCATGATATAAACAAGGGTTAAAGACGAATATTTAGTGCGGACATAAAAACGGACATAAAAATCGCGTCTATAACGAAATATCATATGCAGCGCTCGATTTATTAAAGAGGCGATCTAGCAGCTTCATGCGTGCGGGAAAGCGAGGGCGTTAAATAAATAAAACATCCGATAAAAAAATAGCCTTATGGAAATAATATAATAATTAATATAATAATTGTTTATATTAATATAACTATTAATTTAATAATTATTTATTTTATTTATTATGTAATAATTAATAAACGTTTAATTTTTTCACGTTTTTCCTGTTATTCTTTTATTTTTTAAACCTTAAAAATGTCAATGTAATGTTTTTGATATATATATATATATATATATATATATATATATATATATATATATATATATATATATATATATATATATATATATATATATATATTATAATATAATATTACATATTTTTCAATTTATCGGAAGTGAGTGTTTTAGCGTGTATGGTCGCTCGTGCGTTGTTCGCTTCCCGTCAAAAGAATCAACCCTCAAGTCACTTTGATATTATGGTCTGTTTGTGGCTCGGGTCTCTCCTTCAATAAGCTCCTGTGGTATTCTTCCACTGTTTTCTGGTTCAGCAAGTGAACACGATGCGTCCGATCACTCCCAGTAAAGGCGCGTGCAAAGACACATGGTTTGAGGAAACTCGCTCAAGTTTAATTGGTATGTGTAGGGGTATGTTTAAATATCTGGCAGTATAACATCAGTACTTGCCTCAGCAAACAACTGGAAAGCCAAAGACCTAGAGCGAGAGTGTGCGTGCGTGCATCTCTCTCTCTCTCTCTCTCTCTCTCTCTCTCTCTCTCTCTCTCTCTCTCTCTCTCTCTCTCTCTCTCACTCACTCACTCACTCACTCTCAAGCGTTCACCCGGACAGATTCTTCTTCTCTCTCCAGTGGATACTGCGGGGAACACACGGATTGCTTATAGGATGGATTGCTGAAACTCCTTTCGCGAGATTACCCATTTATTTCCTTTCATTTCTCTCCCGTCACACTATCTCGTCTCCATCCATCCATGAGTCCAGACGGGTTCTGATTCGGACAGAATGCGGATCCTGGTGCTGATCCCGCTGCTGTGGGGACTCAGTGAAGGGGCTTTTCCCAGCAGTGTTCAAATCGGTGAGTTACACTTCTATAACATGGTGCCTAGATAGGCACTTTATTAACCCCACGAGGAATACGGTGTGCTTATAGTGCATAATAATTCACAATAATCTATACACTGCGTTATACAAATACACAGAGTATGCAATAGGGTTTAAAAGATCCTTGTGTGCTGTAATGCTTATTTGTTTTGGGGTTTCGATCTTGCACTATTCTCTTTAAAGGACACTAAAAAAAGGTGCTTCTGTGCACCAAATGCGTTAAGCCAATTAACTTAATAGCAAAATATTATGGGAATCAAATTTTAAATAAAAAAATCAGGCCACATTGGTTGACCACTATTTTTAAAATTGGGACAATTCATTGGACGCAGAGGGGGACTCTGTTTTTGGTTGTTACAGCCCTGCAACTTGTCCATATTTTCTTAAATGGGATATTTAATGGTTGATTGGTTTATGATTCTCTACAAGTGCAGTGTTATCAGGGAGAGATTATGTTATCAATGGTTTAGAGTACTTTAGCATGCATGAGTTGTGGTCATCAAGATGAAAACTGTGGTCAAGTGCATGTTGAGTGTGCTTTTGTAGCTTTCATCACCAGTTTAGAGCAACACTGCAGTATTCGGTCTTGTCTTTCTGGTGCGATGTGGGATGACCTCTTCCACTCTCAGTCTGATCAAAGTTTCCCATTTCACTGGATTTGCAGCTCTGTGTTTGATTAACATCATCAAACCACTATGCATGCCCACCCACCCCTTTCTCTCTCTCTTTCGCAGACACACAGTTCCCTCTCTTTTTGCAGGATGTGTCTTGCTTGTGTGTTCAGTCACTGCATTGCTCATTGAGATGGAGAGTCTCACGCCATAATGAGATGCGGTCGCTGACTTGTGCGCCTTTGACAGCACTGCCGATAAAGTTAATACGCTAAATATGGACACACACACACATTCACAGAGAGAGATGCACAGTTGCACGCAATGCCTAATGACATTTACATACCACTGCAATGAAAATGCACAATGATTCAGTTGTTCATCACAAATAAAAGCACATTATGGGATCTCCAATTGCAGCTGAGCCAAAACATCCATCAGAAAGAGAGAAGAATTGGGAGGATGTGATGAAATAGAACGTGACACTGTTCCTGCCAAGTGCAGACATGTATGCTCTGGTTACACCAACAACAAATGCGATAATTTCCATGATTAAAGGGACAGTTCACCCAAAAATGAGCACTTAACTCACCCTGCATGTGGTTCCAATCCTGTTTGACTTGCTTTAATCTGTGGAGCGCAAAATTAGATGTTTAGCAGAATGTTCACAACCTTTATACACTCTTACACATAATAGTTCTTCATTTGGCATTGATGGTTCCATGAAGAACCATTAACATGCATGGAAACCATTCCCCAAAAGGTTCTTTATGCTATAAAAAATGAATGGTCCAAAAGTTTTTTTTTTTTTTTTTGCAGTGATGCCATATTAGAACCATTTTCGGTTCCATTCTAAAGGCATTTTGTTGGAATGGAAGGTTCCATGGATGTTGATGATTCTTCAAGGAACCACCAACGCTAATAAAGAACCTATATTTTTAAGAGTGTATATTGGAAAGATTTTCAAAATGTTCTTCATACTAACAAAAAAAAATGGTTCTGATTACTAAAAGGTTCTTTGGGGAACCGAAATAGTTCTTCAGTAGCATC
The DNA here is from genome assembly GCF_003368295.1 of Carassius auratus. NCBI lineage: Eukaryota > Metazoa > Chordata > Actinopteri > Cypriniformes > Cyprinidae > Carassius > Carassius auratus. Next base: position 248,641 of record NC_039257.1, on the reverse strand, counting down.
ACTATGAAAATCCCCTTCTGGAACCTACACTTTTAAAGCAATAGTACACCCCCCAAAAAAATTTTTTGCTTAACATATACTCATCCTAAGGCAGTTCAAGATGATTTTGTTTCTTCATCACATTTGGATGAATATAGCAGTTGCTCATCAATGGATGTTCTGCAGTGAATGGGTGCCGTCAGAATGAGAGTCGAAACAGCTGATAAAAACACCACAATAATCCACACCACTCCAGTACAGCAGTTAATATCTTGTGATGTGAAAAGCTGCATATTTGTGAGAAATAAGCCCATTTTAAACTGTTGCAAAATGATGTTTCTGCCTAAAATACGAGTCTATAATCCATAATACTGCTTCCTCCATTGAAAAAGTGGTCTGGTCTGAATCAGGAGAGATATCTGCACAGATCAAGCACCATTTACAGTCAACAGCCAGAAACAGCTTGATGTGAGAGACTGGAGGAAGCATGATTATGGACTCGTATTTTGGCCAGAAGTAACAGTTTGAAGTTAAAACATCTCATAGATCTCATAGCAAGTGATGGAATGCTATATTTCTCCAAATCTGATGAAGAAACAAACTCATCTTACTCTACATCTTAGATGCATGAGTAAATGTTCAACAAATTTCCAATTTTGGGTGAACCATTCCTTGAAGAGTGTATTTTGTACAATAAAAGTGTATGCAGACGAAAGTAAATGAGCCCCTAAAGGACAGAAAATCAGCATCTTGGAGCTCATTCACATTTTTGAACATTCCAATGTGGTGCATCAAGATTTGACATTGGCAATCAGAGATACGTGAGAACCAGTGGCTTTTAGAGTTACTGGTGTGGCATTTTTGAAAATAAACGAAAGATGTTAGAGCTACAGCTGAGAGTATGATTTACAGTGAAAGAAAAACAAGAAAGTCATGCAGATAAGTGAACAATTTTCCTCTTTAGGTTGAACTATTCCTTTAGGATACATAAGCACCTCTTTGCAGTCACTTATTCGCTCTTCCCCTCACTCTTTCCAGGTGGGCTGTTTATAAGAAACACTGATCAAGAATATACAGCTTTCCGGTTGGCCATATTTCTCCACAATACGAGTCCGAATGCCACGGAGGCCCCATTCAATCTGGTTCCACACGTCGACAACATCGAGACGGCCAACAGCTTTGCTGTCACCAATGCCTGTGAGTGAAAGTTATGTGAGACAAAGTCTAAAACTGAATAGAGTGTGTTTTGATTAGGTTCTTTTCATTATTCAGGGTCACATTTGACTTAATGAAGAGTGAAAGACTAAAGCTTCAACATTCATCTGTTTGAGTGGCTTCATTTGTCAGATTCTGACTTAACCAATGGAGTGAGTTTGGGGCTGTGTATGTTTGATGACCAATTGTAGACGAACTGGGGCATTGTCTTAGAAACCTGTTTGAAAACAGTTATTATTTTTGCTATTCTGTGTGGAGAAATGATACACTGCAGCTTTTAAGAGCAACTTTTGCTTATATTAAATGTGTTTGTTGCATGCATATACCTCAACATTAACTCTTTACCAGCTTTCAGCATGCTTTGGTGTGCATCTGTACATCTCTGGGCTTGTTAGAATGGTTCATTTTCAGTTGCCTTTGATTCAAGTCAGAAATGAAAAGGTTTGTAGTTCAGAAATGTTTTTTATGCAGACAGACACAAGTGCTTGAGCATTGCAAGTGTAGCCTGTTTGCATGCACTCTTAAAAATAAAGGTGCTTAAAAAGTACATCACAGTAATGCCATAGAAGAACCATCTTTGGTTCCACAAAGAACCATTAAGTCTAAGGTTTTTTAAAGAACCATCTCTTTCTTACTTTTTTATAATCGGAAGAAACTTCTTTCGCGTCAAAGAAGCTTTTGTGAAACAGAAAGGTTCTTCAGATGTTAAAAGTTCTTTATCGAACCATTTAGACAAAAAAAAAAAGAGGTTCTTCTATAGCATCGTGAGGCATCTTTATTTTTAAGAGTGTAGTGTAAAAACCTAAGCACCCAAGAGGCCATAGAGATTTTAAAACCCTTTTACGAGTTAAGTTAAATGAACACAATCCACTTTAATCTACGTGAACATGTGCATTAGATTCCTTTACATATCTGTACTTCACTGGGAGTCAATGGCACTTACCTGTATCATTAATTTTAGTGCAATAAAGATCAATGTTTTGGCAGCAGGCCTCAATTACGTCTCTCTCAGATATTGTGCTTCACTGGATGTCAATGAGAGCGTCATAAGCATTGGAAAAAGCATAAAAGCGTATTGAGATGAAGTGTATTGGACACTGAGCTTTTAATTAATCTATTTATGTATTGCCTTTTCATAATGATGATTGTGTGAGCTTTGAATTGGTCTGGCTTGGAGACTATATTGTTCAGATCTGTTCTCTTGACTACAGGCATTTGTTAATATTCTAAAACAGATCCAACACTGGTCAATTATTTTAGTATTATTTATACACTATTACAGTGTATATTCATGTATTTTTTTTTTTTTTTTTTTTTTGTAATTGCGTTTTGTGCTTTTGCCAGTTTTATCTTTATTCAGTATTACTACATTTAATTATTATAATTTTTATTTACATTACTGTTTATTTTTTATTTATTTTTTTAAAGTTTTAATTCATATTTATTTCTAGTTTGTAATTTTAGTGCTTCAACTTAAAACTTATTTCACTTAGTTGCCTATGCAACCTTTACATTTATATATATATATTCATTGCAACTTGATTTTATGATTTTCAGCTTGATATATTGATTTTTAATAATTTTGATTTAATGACAATAACCTTGGCTTAAGCTGGTGTTGAAACTGAAAACTCTTTTCTTTTGTATTGTTACAAACAACCAAGCTTAACAGTTTATCAACAAAGAAAAAATGTGGGGCAGTGAATTGCTTTTATGCATTAGTTGTTAAATGGACATTGAGATGTGGGTGTGGCACTCTAAAGTGGATGAAGGGGCGGGGTTTAACCTGACGAAATTATCAGAGCATTTCCAGAAAGATGTCTGTCATTTTCACCAAAATGTTCAGTTATTATGAAACATTTAAAAAAATAAAACATGCATGAGTGATCAAAATATGATCGATAACATGCATTTAAAAGGGTGAATTTTCATAAATTATTTCATAACCAGAAACCAAAATACTGATCTAAAGAGCTCATAATAAAATATTCTCAAAAAAAATCTCAAAATACTCAAAAAAACTAAATACAATGACACTAGGGCAGTTCCCTTTTACAAGGAGATATGTACTGCTTAGGTACTAATATGTAAGCTTTATAGGAACTTAAATGTATCTTTAAAATGCACAATTGCACACTTTAGGGGTATCAAAAAAAAAAGCACAAAGGTGGACCGCTCCAGTGACAGCTTTTGTACCTTTTTTTCTGAGAGTAAAGAATCTTCTAGCAACTCGAGCCTAAACAGCCAAGAATGGCTCTTGATGAGAACTTAAGGAACCGCTGAAGAACCTCTATGAGCAAAAGCCAGACAGGGACCCACCGAGACGAGTCAATCCCAGTTTAACCTCTCTCCCGCTGGGCACCAACCTCTCACACTTCTGTGCACTGGACGCCCAGCCTGAGTCTGCAGAATCCACTGCTGTCCTGATGCAGCAGTGTGTGTGTGTGTGTGTGTGTGTGTGTGTGTTATCTCTGCCCTGGCTGCCTTCCAGCTCTTTTAGCCCTCATCAGCTGCGGAATACTGACAGCTTTGGGAATGAGTTGTGTGTGTGTGTGTGTGTGAGGTAGATGGAGAGAAGGAGGGAGAGAGGTGAAGTTAATCGTTTCCTGCTCGTCTCCTCAGGCTGCAGGAGAGAATAAGGAGTGGAAAGGGTTTTCTCTTTTATCCTAACACACCTTTATCTGAGCGCTTAAAAGCAGCGAGCAAAATCAATCTCTGAATGAGTCTGAGCTGAGAGAGGAAACGTGTGATGAATGGAATCAGGAGATGGAGGGATTTATTTAATGAAAGGGGAGGAATGAAGAAATTACGGGAATGATATGTTGTCAAAATGCAGGGGACAGAAGGAGAAACGGAGAGAACGAGAGGGAGGAGATAAAAGAGATACGGGAGAGAGAGAGATAAATGGATGGGTGTGTCGTGACCTTTGTGCAGCAGTAAATGTTTAGAGCACATACTGAGAGAGAGAGAGAGAGATGAAGAGACTAAAAGATAAAAACAGAAGCATGATGGATGAGAAAGAAAGAATGGCTTGGATAGATGAATGAATGAATGAAAACGTTAAATGGACAGACGGACAAAATGAACTGACAGAATGATAAAGATACAACGACAGAGATAGAATGAATTAACAAACAATACACAAACAAATGATAGATATAATGAACGACAGATAAAATTTACAATAGAATGAAAGATAGGTAGCGAGAGAGCGATAAAATGAACAATAGCATGAATGACAGAATGAATGATAGATAGAACAAACTATGGATTAATTGATTGATTGAATGAACAAATGATAAAACAAACGTTAGAATGAACTTTAGACTGAACAAAAGAAAAACAGAATGAATTAATGAATGAAAGATAGAAAGAATGATAGAATGAACATTAGAATTAATGAATGAAAAACAGAATGTATGATATAATGAATGTTTGACGAATGATCGTTCAATCTATCTATCTATCATATTATAATATAATGTTGGATTCATTTGTGGTGCTTAAGATTTATCAAAATTAAATCCATCAATAAGTCCACTCTGTCATTCACACACACACACACACACACACACACACACACACACACACACACACACACACACACACACACATAATGGTTTTCATACAATGTATTTTCTTTCACCCTAAACCTGGACTTACCCCTCACAGGAATCTTTCCACATGTTTAGATTTTCTAAAACTTCATTCTGAATGATTCTTCATGGGAACCCAAAAAAAAAAATGTCCCCACAAGGACGAGGATTTATGATTTTGCCATAATGTAGTGTTTATCCACACACACACAGATGCACGCACACATATGTACACACACACACACACACACATGTGATCGCAGAAGAACTCATTTTAAATAAAATCATGCTTTATGACACATGTGAAGCTCTTTTGTCAGGGAATCATCATCATCATTTCGACAAGGCATCACAAACATCCCATAATCCACCACAACACACACACACATGATCTCGAGCAGAGTGTGTGTGTGTGTGTGGGTTAAACTTCACGTCTGCTGAATCACACAGCCAGGAGCTTCAGTCTCTCACTGAATGATGTGTTTGCTCTCTAGTCGAGTGAGTAATGCATGAACCTGTCTGTGACCTGTGCTCTGTGTGTGTGTGTGTGTGTGCGTGTGTGTGTGTGTGTGTGCGTGTGTGTGTGTGTGTGTGTGTGTGTGTGTTGCTGGATCTTGATGTCTTGAGATGGTTCAGTGAATCTCTTTACTGACTCATTCATTTATTCACCCACAGCGATTGTCTCAATGTTGCATCAGAACATGTGTTTATGTTTCTGTCATTCATAACAGAAAATATCATTTATCATGACGACAAGACAGCATAAGTACGTTTTACATGAAAACACTTGATAATAAATGTCACAATTATAAAACAGTAGTAGTGTGAAAAGGTTGCTAAAAAGTGTTACATGTGACGCATTTATTCTAGTGGAATTAAAATGCATATTTTAACTAGCCAAATTTCCAAAACACGCGTCTTTGATCATTTTCCTGAATTAGAAAATCTAAGATATATTCTGAGAAACATAAATTATTAATTCACCTCCTGAGAAGCAAGTAATTTATCTGACAGATGCAAAATTAATAAATCAATCATGAATTAACCATCTCTAAAGTCCCCACAAAAAAAAAACACAAAAAAGCAGCTCCATTTAGTTCAATTAAACTTAAGAATGATCTAAAATGCATGCCCATTATTTTTTACGGTTTTGTTCTTTTATAATGTTTTATGCTACAGAATTTGATTTATAACCACATACAAATGGATTCAATCTGTGACAAAAATAAATTGAAAAATGAATTGAAACCAGTGTTGTTAATCTTAACTAAAACTAATTCGGTAATTGAAATGAAGGTGAAATAAAGTAAATTACAAATATTAAATAACTTAGTAAACAAATTAAAGTTAGAATTTTTTCCATGGCAGCTAACGGAATTAAGTTTAAGTTGAAGCATTTAATTACTTAATCTAAAACTGAAATAAAAAAATGAGAGATACAAAGAATTTGTAAAAAAAGATATTAATATTTTTCTTTTCAGTAAATGAAATAGAGATATCAAATGTAAATATTGGATGAAAAACACAAACTAAAAAAAAAAAAGTATAATATTAGAAATGGTACATTAGGAGCTAACTGAAATAAATAAGTATTTGGTAATCGATACAAATCTTAAATAAAATTAAATATAAATACTGGATGAAAAATACAAATAAAACATTTTTTTTTTTTTTTATGTTGCATCGTCAACTAAATATAATAAGTATAAGTTAAGGACTAACAATACTAAAACAAAAAAATTAAAGCTGCAAAGATTAAAAAATATATGTTTGGTAATTGATATAAAGCTTTAAATAAATATTGGATGAAAACGCAAACTTAAAAAAATACAAACAAATTTAGAAATGTTCCCTTGGAAACTAAATAAGTTTAAGTACAAAAATTACTAAAACTAAAAGTGAAATCAAAATAAATAAAACTTTGAGGAAATAATAATAATAAAAAAACAAAACAATTAAAATTAAGCTGAAAAAAGAATAGATGAAAAACGCACATTTAGAAAAGAATACAAAAATGAGAAATGTTGCCCTGGGAACTAATTAAAATAATTAAACTGAAGTACTAACACTAAAAGTGAAATAAAATAAAGCTATGAAGAAATATTTTTTAAAAGTAATTTAACTAAACCTTCAATATAAATTAAAACGAAAACTGAAAATGTAAAAAAAAAAAAAAGAAAAAAAAAATTTCATTAATATTCACTTATAAAGTAGTAACACATTTCTATGTGGTTTAAAATCAGATCAAACAAATCTAAACATCAAACCAAATATGATTTTTGCTGATCAGAATCAGACTATATAACAACTAAATGTATTTGAGTCAGATATACAGCAACAAAACCCATCTGAGCTGAAGTCTTATAACAGTCTGATGGTTATGACACAGAATGAAGGAGAGAGTTAGTGTGTGTAAAGGTCATCGCTGTGGGTCCCTTTAAATAGCACTCAGATAAATGCTCATTAATATTAACAATCCCTTCACGGCTCTGTCTCTTTCTGTCTACCTCTCTCTATTTCCCATAACATGTCAGTGAGGCTCCAGACCCAGAGGTCGACCCCTGCTGTGACCTTTCCTCACACACACACACACACACACAGTATGGCTCTGAATGGCAGCTGATAATGATGAGTCTGTATTTTTAGAGCTGAACTTTCCTTTAATTGAGCCTCAGTCAGGGGTGTGTGCAGGTGCTCATGTTGTTTCTGTATCTTATGTCACAGTTCATTCCTTAAGATCAGATGTTTTCTACATTATATGTACCTGAAAGCCAATCAATTGACACTTTCAGGTTTTCTGCATGAATATTTTGGGGTCTAAAATGAATACACTCCAGCTGGGATAGCATGTTTACTGATTACATTCAGTTTACCCACATTCATTATTCATTAATCATTATATCATCATTAATTATTCAGCGTACCTGGAATAAAGCTGGGAATTAGACACAAGTAAATCTCATGAAAACACATCCAGGGTTGTATTTCACCATTTAAATAAATAAATAAATAAATACAATTCAAAGAAGAAGAAAATAGATTTTGTATGAAGACAGTATATCATATTATAAGGCTTAATTTATATAAATAAATAGATAAAAGTTGAATTTATATTGATGTATACATTTTTACTCAAAGAAATAACATTATTTCTTAAAATATTATATTTTTAAAAAGTATTTAATTGAAACTTTATGTAACTGTGCATACGTTAATACAGTAACTGAAATAAATAGATAAATAGTTTATAAATATAACAAAAAATAACTAAGAAATAACATTCTTTTTAATAAAGTGTTTTATAATGTAATTGTACATAAGGTGCAATATTTCACAAGTTAAATAGATACATTTATAAATAACATCAGCAATATTTTTATTGTTGTTTAAATATTACATCAAATTATTCATGTAATTGTACACAAATTATACTTCACGATTTAAATAGATACAGAAAAAGAGAGAGAATTATGCAAATTTCTCCTAACTGTCTGGATGCATTATAGTAATGTGAATTTAGGAGGACATGTGCTTAATTGTCATGAAAACATTATCATGAAAGTGTAGTTTCTTCATGAAACTGAATCGCTCTATAAATGTGATTTGATGGTCATTGGTTTGACTGACAGATGGAAACACACGCACAGATGCAGCAGCCTGCAGCAATCAGGTACAGAGCTCGAACCCGTGTTTAGTGTGCCTCTGCCATCTGTGTGTGTGTGTGTGTGCGTGTGTGTGTGTGTGTACTTGGTTACCTTGGGAACAAATCATGGCTGATTTGCTGCAGCAGAAATAGTTTGATGATTCATTCAGTTGGGAACCAATCAGAAGAGAGCTTTCTCTGTAACACACACACACACACACGCACACACACATTCGGTTAAATACATGGTAAGAAAGTCAGTAAACAAACACTTTATCAGTCACTCATAGTTTTGAGAAGAACAGAAAACAATGCATTTATATCGAACAATCAACTTCCAGCCAAAACTAAAATAACTGTGTCGACATTTAATTAAGCAATAAGACTGAAGAGTTTTCTGCTACTGTGTATTCACTCTCCTTGAGTTATAAGCCACTGTATTAATACTTCGTGCTTTCTTTATGCATTTATTTCTCTCTCTCTCTCTTTGTGTGTCCATCTGTCTCTCGCTCCATGGCAATAAAAAGCTTATTCCATTAATGGAAACAACTTTATTGGCAGTCATGGTGAAGCCCCGTTGCCATGGTCCACGCTTGATTGACAGCTGCGTTGTCATGGTAACCAAAACAGCAAGTCACTTTGCTGAAAGCGGGATGATCGTGATTTCTTCCTGAGCAGGAAATGTGTGTGTGTGTGTGTGTGTGTGTGTGTGTGAAGAGCACAAAAGAGCAGAGCCGACGTTACAACAGTGTCAGTATTTTCAGATCTAAAACAAGACTCAGACTTGATTCATTTGGGGAAACACATGCACTATTTTTTCTTTATGCTGTAGACAAAATCTATTTTTTTTCTGCATGCAAATTGCATTTACTAACCATAACCAACAACCTAATTCGCTCAACATTTCCGGTCACACTGACTGGTCACACATAATTTTGAAAACACTGTAACATTAACATTAATTAGTGCATTAACTTATAATGAGCAATGCATTTGTTGCTATATTATACCAGTATTTATATCACATATCAGTCCATTATGCATATGTAAACATTACAAACATTGTACATAAGCAGATTGTTTCTGTCTAGGTTAAAACACATGTCTGTCATATCAGATTTCTTAACCGGTGGGTCACAAACCAACAAGACACAGCCTTTTTTTTAATCGGGACCAACTATGAGAAATAAATAAATACATCATAAAATGCAATTAACCATTTAACTGTGCATTAAAATAAACATGCTTATTAACATTTTAAAGGGAGGATTTATTTGGTATATGTGTGTGTGACTATATTATTATAGTTTAACATAATAATTCAGGTATAATAAATAACTCATGGTGTCCAGAATAAAAGTAGTGCATGGTGAGGTCAGCCGATCTTGTCTCTGAGGAGTGATGTGTGTTTGGGTAAATGTTAACTCGATCTGTTTGTGACCTGTAGACCCAGCGGCTGCTCCAGACTCTCTCTCTCTCTCTTCCTCTGTGTTCCTGATTAATAGCTCTGTTTCTATTAGAGTCCCATAGTGATTTTATTCAACTTAACTGTGTTTAGAGCACATGACAGAACCCATCAGCCCACACACACACACACACACACACACACACACACCATGTAAGGAAAGGGGAAGCTGGAATAGCTGAATGAATATAATAAATGGAGAGTCCACACATTTGAGCTCAATTATTTCTGTGGCTGAAGGTGATTTCAAACATTCATCAGAATATAGAAGACTGATAACGTGACGTAAGTGTGTGAGCGTGGGCCGACTAAAGGTCAGGTCGACTGGTGTGTTAAATTTAGACGGTTTAACAGAGTGACATCAGTGTTAGAGCAGACTGAACTGTGTTTCATCACACCCCTGAAGCTTGTTAAAAACCACGTGCACACACACACACTCACACATGTTTGTTTTTGTGAAAAGTGTGTTCATCCCATAGGTGTAATGGTTTTTATAATGTACAAACTGTATATGCTATCACCCTTCACCAACCCTACACCTAACCCTAACCCTCACAGGAAACTTTGTGCATTTTTACTTTCTAAAAAAAACTCATTCTGTATGATTTATAAGCGTTTTGAAAAATGGGGACATGGGTTATGTCCTCATAAGTCACTCTCTCCTTGTCATACCTGTGTCATACCCATGTCATTATACAGAGTTGTGTCCTGATATGTCACAAAAACATGCCCACGCACACACGAACACACGCACACACACACACAAGCATGCACGCACAAACGAACACACACAAGCACAAATGTATTCACACACACACACACACACACACATGCAAACACGAACACTCACACACACACACAAATGTACTCACACACACACGCATGCACGAACACACACACACACAAATGTACTC
>NC_039257.1:228844-232729 GCF_003368295.1 Carassius auratus | reverse complement strand
TAATTGTGTCAAACGCAGCACTAAGATCCAATAAAACTAATAGAGAGATACACCCCACGATCAGATGATAAGAGCAGATCATTTGTAACTCTAAGGAGAGCAGTTTCAGTACTATGATACGGTCTAAATCCTGACTGGAAATCCTCACATATACCATTTTCTCTAAGAAGGAATATAATTGTGAGGATACCACCTTTTCTAGTATCTTGGACAGAAAAGGGAGATTCGAGATTGGTCTATAATTAACTAGTTCTTTGGGGTCAAGTTGTGGGCTTTTTATGAGAGGCTTAATAACAGCCAGTTTGAAGGTTTTGGGGACATATCCTAATGACAATGAGGAATTAATAATAGTTAGAAGAGGATCTATGACTTCTGGAAGCACCTCTTTTAGGAGCTTAGATGGTATAGGGTCTAACATACATGTTGTAGGTTTAGATGATTTAACAAGTTTATACAATTCTTCCTCTCCTATAGTAGAGAATGAGTGGAACTGTTCCTCAGGGGGTCTATAGTGCACTGTCTGATGCGAAACTGTAGCTGACGGCTGAATGGTTGCAATTTTATCTCTAATAGTATCAATTTTAGAAGTAAAGTAGTTCATAAAGTCATTACTGCTGTGGTGTTGGGAAATGTCAACACTTGTTGAGGCTTTATTTTTCGTTAATTTAGCCACTGTATTGAATAAATACCTGGGGTTATGTTTGTTTTCTTCTAAAAGAGAAGAAAAGTAATCAGATCTAGCAGTTTTTAATGCTTTTCTATAGGATATGCTACTTTCCCGCCAAGCAATACGAAATACCTCTAGTTTTTGTTTTCCTCCAGCTGCGCTCCATTTTTCGGGCTGCTCTCTTTAGGGTGCGAGTATGCTCATTATACCATGGTGATGGTGTCAAGCTGTTTTCCTTAACCTTCCTTAAGCGTAAAGGAGCAACTGTATTTAAAGTGCTAGAAAAGAGAGAGTCCATAGTTTCTGTTACATCATCAAGTTGTTCTGAGGTTTTGGATATGCTAAGGAATTCGGATACATCAGGAAGATAACTTAAAAAGAAGTCTTTTGTGGTAGAAGTGATGGTTCTTCGATACTTGTAACAAGAAGTAGAATTTACAATTTTGTCTATATGAAGTTTACACCGAACTAAATAATGATCTCAGATATCATCACTTGGCTGAATAATTTCAACACTATCAACATCAATTCCATGTGACAGTATTAAATCTAGAGTATGATTTCGACAATGAGTAGGTCCTGAAACGTGTTGTCTAACACCAATAGAGTTCAGAATGTCTATAAATGCTGATCCCAATACATCTTTTTCATTATCGACATGGATATTAAAATCACCAACTATTAAGACTTTATCTGCAGCCAGAACTAACTCGGATGTAAAATCACCAAACTCTTTAATAAAGTCTGTATGGTGCCCTGGTGGCCTGTATACAGTAGCCAGCACAAACATAACAGGGGATTTATCATTAACATTGGTTTCTCTGGATAATGTTATATGAAGCACCATTACTTCAAACGAGTTATACTTGAAGCCTGCCCTCTGAGAAATCCTGAAAACGTTGTTATAAATTGAAGCAACTCCTCCCCTTTGCCTTTTAGATGCGGCTCGTGTTTATAACAGTAATCTTGGGGGGTGGACTCATTTAAAATAATGTAATCATCAGGTTTTAGCCAGGTTTCTGTCAAGCAGAGCACATCTATATTATGATCAGTTATCATATTATTTACAAAAAGTGTTTTCGTAGAAATGGATCTGATATTCAATAAGCCAATCTTTATCATTTGTTTATCCATATTGCATTTGTTTTTTATTTGTTGAACCTCAATTAAATTGTTAACCTTAACTTGGTTTGGACGTTTTTTTGTATTTTCTAGTTCGGGGAACAGACACAGTCTCTATAGTGTGATATCTAGGTGAAAGAGTCTCTATGTGCTGAGAATTAACTGACCTCTGTGACGGGAGGCAGCTAGCAGACGGTCGGTTTAGCCAGTCTGTCTGCTTCCTGACCTGGGCCCCAGTTAGTCAAGTATAAACACTAAGACTATGTGCCATATTTCTAGACAGAAGAGTGGCACCACCCCAGGAGGGATGAAGACCATCTCTTTTAAACAGGTCAGGTCTGCCCCAAAAGCTCGTCCAATTGTCTATGAAACCTATGTTATTCTGTGGGCACCACTTAGACATCCAGCCATTGAGTGATGACAATCTGCTATGCATCTCATCACCACGGTAAGCAGGGAGGGGACCAGAGCATATTACAGTGTCTGACATCGTGCTTGCAAGTTCACACACCTCTTTAAAGTTATTTTTAGTGATCTCCGACTGGCGAAGTCGAACATCATTAGCGCCGGCATGAATAACAATCTTACTGTATTTACGCTTAGCATTAGCCAGCACTTTTAAATTTGCCAAGATGTCAGGCGCTCTGGCTCCTGGTAAACATTTGACTATGGTGGCTGGTGTCTCTATATTCACGTTCCGTACAATACAATCACCAATAACTAGAGCACTTTCATCAGGTTTCTCAGTGGGTGCATCACTGAGTGGGGAGAACCTGTTTAATGTTTGGATCGGAACAGAAGAGCGGTGTTTTGACCCACGACTACGCTGCCTCACCGTCACCCAGTTGCCCTGCTGCAGGGGCTCTGCTGGAACCGGACAATGTACAGGAATCCCTGAGCTAGACGCATCCAAAGCCATATCTAGAGCCCTAACATTCTTACTGTCCTCAATTAAAGTTTGGATGCGTGTCTCTAATTCTGAAATCTTCTCTGTCAGCCTAACTGTTTCCCTGCATTTATCACATGTGAATCCCTCATCAGCGACAGAGATAGATAAACTGTACATGTGGCAAGAGGTGCAAATAACAATTGTAGGAGAAGCCATTACTCACCGTGCTTGATGAAATATTCTTACTGCGGTTGTTTGATGAACTTGTGGAAAACTGCAGCGTGAGAGAGGAGAGGAGAGGAGAAAAGAAAACGCTAATGACAAGCTAATGACAAGCTAACGAGTGCTAACGCTTTGCAGGTGTACTGCAGTCACGGAAGAGTGAACGATCAAAGTTAATCTGATAAGATTGATCGGTAATATCAGAAATATGGTGTGAATTAAGTTATATTTTACAATTAAAAACAAAAAAAAAAAACAAACAAACAGACAGTGATAGTAAGAAAGATTATAGAGAAAAAATATAAAATAAAAACAGCTACATGGAGCTATGATTAGCTACAGAAGGCCAACAGGAAGTAGAGAAAACACTGTCCAACCTCTCTGACTGATATTGAGCACTGTACCTTTAAGACTTCTGTTTAAATGATGTCCATTCTTGAATTGTGTAGTAATATCACTCACTGCTGTGCTAATTACAGTCAGCATTAATTATGTGGGCACTTTTAGTCTGATTTGCATAATTATTTTATTGAAGAGATTTGGGTGGGACTTGAGTCAGAGAAGGCGGGGTCTGGGATTAGAGAGGACTTCCTTAGAGATCAGAATGACAGAAGCTGAATGAATGTTCACAGATGAATGTGGGATGATTGCTGTGTGAAGATGAGTGAAGGGGAGGAGACTGGGCGGGGTTTGATGCTGAATGGGTGGAGCTTGGGCTTACAAAGGACTTTATCAGACATTGGCTGAACGAGGGAATGTTGAGTCAGAAGGGGCGGGGTCTAATGAGATCAGAATGACAGCATCTGAAAGAGTGAGTGTTGACACATGAATACGTAATGAGCGCTGTAATGTAGATTAGTGTATGGAAGAGGCGGAGCTTTAGTTATGATGGTCTGTGTCAGAAGGGGCGGGGTCTGATCTGAGACTGACAGTGTTGACAGAAACGGATGAATGTGTACGAGAGCTGCTGGAGCAGGGTGTCCAC
>NC_039257.1:141344-223844 GCF_003368295.1 Carassius auratus | reverse complement strand
AGGCTGGAGTCCTGCACTGTGAGGCGTCTGCGGTTCCTCAGCCGGAGTATGAGTGGTACAGAGACGAGCGCAGGTCAGTCACTCAGAGAACACACTATCCCCAGATCAATCCCAGAACGTGTCTGATACTGTAGAGTGCAAATAAAAGGTTTAGTTTAGTTTCCTGTCTGATTTTAGCTCATTCTGCTAACATTTCTCTGACATCTGTTTTATCAACATTATAAAAGTAATCATCCAGCCCATACTGCTATATATACTATATATAAATATGATTTTCAAGCATTTAAAAATATTTTTTGTCCTCCATATATTTCAGTCCAAGAAAATAAATATACATTTCACATTTGAAGAAAAATCAAGCAACTTAATTTGTTGTCTGTAACGTGTGAACATAATAAATCTGAATAAAAATAATGAATAAGCCCTAAATGTGGTCTATAAACTATAAGACTGTAAGTGTATTTTATAGCCCCTGAAATAATTTTCAAATTATATATTTTTTTAAATATATTTTATTGTGGTTCTTCAGTGGTAGAAAATAAAATAAAAATGTCATTTATATTTAATTAATTATTTTACAAAAATAAAAGGGATCATACAACATGCATGTTATTTTTCATTTAGTACTGACCTGAAGAAGATATTTCATATAAAATATGTTTACATATAGTTACATATATGTTTACAAAAGAGAAAATACTAGTTGAATTTATAAAAATGGCAAAAGTTAACATCCCCTTGACTCTCAATACTGTGTTGTTAGCTGAATGATCCACAGCTGTGTTTTTGTGTTTCACGAGTCTCTTCTTCAGAAAAGCCCTTCAGCTTTCACTAATTCTTTGTTTCTCCCAGCATTTGTGTGTATCTGAACCCTCTCCAACAATGACTGCATGATTCTGAGATCCATCTTTTCACACTGAGGACAACTGAGGGACTCGAACACAGCTATTACAGAAGGTCCAATCCCTCTCTGATGCTTCAGAAGGAGAAACCATGCATTAAGAGCCGGGGGTGAAAACATTTTTAATTTGAAAATCAGGGACTTCTGGGAAACATGTACGTTTCTTTTATAGCTTGTGAATGGCAGTGCTAAATGAAAAAATATGTTATCTAGGCAAAATAAGAAAAATGTACACATCTCTATTCTGTTCAGAAGCCCCCCTACTAAAGGTCAGCATGGCCGAGCTCTGTAACATCGCGTCCTATATGAAAGGCTAAACACCGGTTCCTTGCTCTCAGTTATGTTGCTTCTACCTGCTAGCTTCAGCTGTAGATGTGCACTGCAGAGAGACGTGTAAGCGGCGCCCTCTTCTGGAGAAGGGCCGAATATGCAGCTCATTTTCATTTCATTCACTCTTTTTTTAGACATGCCCCAAAAATGACATTTTCCAGCTGTTATCATAAATGATCCGCTGGCTATTTTGGGCTGATACTGCACAGACTCATTCTGGGGACACCCAAGGACAATATAACATGTCAAAAGGGGCATAATATTTCCTTCAGTGCATGGTTTTTCCCTCTGGAGCATCAGTGGGCGTTTGAACCGTCTGTAATAGTTGAATATCTGCTATATTTAGCAGATTCTGCAAGGTGTATGTACATTATGACGTGTACAAGTATTTGTATATGTATGTGTGTGTATTTTTCTTTAATCTAATATGTATAGTGTATTCCATAATTTTTTATTGCATAAAAATACATACATTTTAATAGTTATAGTTATACAATAAAAATGCTGCACATGAGAAATTCATCCTGTCTGTCTATTACCAGTATAAAAACAACATACATGAATGAATGAACACAAGAAAATTAAGGTTCTTACAGAAATCAGTAAATAATCTAAATTAATAAATATAATAATACATTCAGAATTAGATTTTGTAAGTTGGACTGCATCTGGTTTACAGTAATGATGATCTGTGAGTGTCTGTGTGTGTTTGTCAGACTGTCCAGCTCTCAGAGCGTCAGTATTCAGATCAGCGGCTCTCGCACACTGCTGGTGGTCGCAAACGTCACGGAGGACGACTACGGAAACTACACGTGTGTCGCCACCAACAGACTGGGAGTCCACAACGCCAGCGTGTTCCTCTACAGTGAGAACCAGACACACACACACTCAGACTCACTCACACAGACACACACACACACTCACTCACTCACTCTCACACACACACACACACACACACACACACACATATATACAATGATGTAGTTCAGTATGTCGACCAACAGATGGTGCAGTTTATCAACATGTCCCTCTCTCTCTCTCTCTCTCTCTCTCTCTCTCTCTCCCTCTCTCCCTCTCTCCCTCTCTCTCTCTCTCTCTCTCTCTCTCTCTCTCTCTCTCTCTCTCTCTCTCTCTCTCTCTCTCTCAGAACCTGGCACTGGGCGGGACATCAACGCCTCATGCTGCGTCTGTCAATCATTCTGGCTCCTCCTCCTGTCTGTTCTCTCAGTTCTTCTGAAGTGTTAATGTTCAGCGCTGATGCTCTGAACTCGATCGATCATCTCAGACTGTTTCCATCCGTCCATCCTCGCTCACCGTTACGCCCCGACAGGACCACCGTCTTATTATCAGGAACAAATATGACATGGAGAAAAGAAAGAAGGTGCTATTTTCAAGACAAGAATATTGTTGTTGTCAAGCACTGACTTCTGTCTGAGTGAAATCATCTAGAAATATGGTTCATTTCATTGTGTTTTCCCATAATACCCTGCAGTCTGTTCCCAAATCTGCCTAATGTAAACTAATGAAGGAGCGCTAGGATCATGTAAAGTCTTTTAGATGTGGTTTAGGACTAATGACTAGCAGAAGGGACTGGAACACAGTATTTTCTCCTGAATCTTCATCATGAAGATATTCACAGATCAGATTATGTCTGTGTTTGTGAAGATTGATAGGAGATTCTTTTCACAGCCCCTGCCCTAAACCCCTCCCACATGTGTAGCCCCGCCCACACACCAAACCCCTCCCACATGTGTAGCCCCGCCCACACACTTAACCCCTCCCACTCCTGGAGGGTTCCTGTGAAAGCCTTGATCATCTGAGAACTGTTTCTCTCGTGAAAAACTATTGCTCTGTAGGGAAACCTGTAGAGTGCTGTGGGAAGATTTTGGTAAAGTGTGAGATCCTCGTGTCCTGAACCTCGTCTTCTGCGTGTCTGTGAAATCGTATGAACTCTGAATTGTACGACACCAATGAATGCTTCGCTTCGATTCGCTGCTCATCCCGTCGCATCTGTCGTCTGTAAATACTCGTTTAATCGAATGTCCTCACATGGAAACGAAACGAATCTTCAGTTCAGGTCTCTTCATTAGTTAATTATCTGCGGTGGCGCTTTGATGCTTCCTGTAACAAACTGAAATTAGATACTAAACAAAGATTTTTAATACAAATATTTAAATATCTCGTTCTAAAACTAGATTTACCTTTGTAGCGGCTGCACTACTATTCTTATTCATAGAGATGGATCATTTCTGTTCATTATTTATTATAAAAGTAGTTGGACAGAAATGAGCTGAATCCACTGACTGCCAAACGATTAGAGAAAAAACGATATAAAAAAGCCATTTTAGAGATGATTTACACACACTGAATCCACGCACACACACATTAGTTTTCTGCGTGATTGAATTTGTGAAGCGTCCGTCCCTGATTTTCTTGTTTACCAGATTTATTTATTTTAAAGTTCTCGGAGAACAAGTTGTATGTACACATTCATATATTAAAGACATTTAAACGGTATAATGAATCCCTCCTGAGCTCTTCAGCTCTTTGATTGACAGCTCTCTCAGCCAATGATCTTTCAGCGTGTGAGCTCTGATTGGATGATGCCGCTGTGGCTGGGCGTCTGGTTTAAGGGCTAGTCGTGTGTCCTGTAGTCCTCAGAAGCTCTCGCTCGTGCCCTGAACACCGTTGTCTGAGTTTGATCCGATCTGAAGTCTGGACCAGGACTTGTGTGTTTCTGTCTGAATGCAGCTTCACTGCAGCGTGTGTTTAACAGTTACACTCAGTGAGGATCAGCTGACTTTAGTTTCACCATGTGTGTGTGTGTGTGTGTGTGTGTGTGTGTGTGTGTTACTCCTGATGCTCTGTAACATGACAAGTAAACTGGACGCCGTGTCTTTGTCGATCCTCGGGACGCTGGAGTCTCTAGAAAGAGTTTTCCGTCTCGTTCCGCTGACATCTTCATGAAAAGCAATGAACATTTTCTAACTGTGTTTATTTACTCTAAAATTAGCGGAGTCATTTTTTAAATCTGCACTGTAAAGAACTCATGAAGTGTTTGAAATGGAAATAAAGTCATTTGAATTTGTTGTATTTCAAAAGTGGGTTTAAGAAAAAAATAAAAGAAAGTAATTTTTGGTGAGAAAATGAGGCTTATGAACTCTGTTAATCATGTAACATGAAAATAAAGGAATATAAAGATTGTTAGCTCTCCCTTTAAATGTCAGTAATTGTGTTTTTAACTCTATTTGAAACGAAGAGTCAGTGTAAACTTCACTTCACAGACGTCATCTCCAAAATCATTGAAGGACCAGCACCACATTCTCCTTTGTTCTAAAAATGTTTTCTCTCAACGTTACAAGAATGTTTACAACATTATATGAATGTTCCTAAAACATTATTTTAATAACATTTTGAACTAACATTTATACACACTTTTAAAGAACATCAGTGAATGTTCTGGGAACGTTCTCTGTCAGCTGGCTTTAACATCACATTACTCTCTGGTCAGATTGTGGTTTAAGTGATCACAATGAAGATTTCTGCTGTTACCGATGCAGTAAGCTCTGAAGATTTGATTTTGTCTTACAGTATTACACATTGCTCAAGATCTTTACTCTTAAAATCTCTTTATTGTAGCAGGAGATAAAAAAAAAATTATAAGTGTTTCAGCTTGTGCCTTCATCTCAGTAACTCTGATTGATAACTCCTGTAATCCTGATCTAAACAGGAGGTATTAATATTAGATTTCTAAGTTCACAGACTCCAGATCAATTCATCTATAACAGCAGAAAATGTAACAAAAACATAAACATACAGTTTTCTGTATGACTAAAAATGTATCACAAACTTATTATCAAACATAAATTCATACAGCATTAAATAATAAATCACACACTTTTCACACACAGCTGTATCAGAGTACAAATTAATGAGTGATTGTACTCTACAGGTAATGTTAAGTAATGATCAGACAGAAAGATCAGATATTCATTTATAAATAGTTTATATAAACATTTACTCAAATGATTTTAAAAGAGAATAGTAATGAAAACAGAAGTGAATAATAATAAATAAGTGTTTAAGAATAAGTGTTTTAAGGTAAGTTTATCAGTCAAGTGCTTCAGCATGAATACAAAAGTACTTTATAATGTAGAGAACCAGACAGATTGATTTCAGGACATCTACCCATTCATTCTCCAAACTGCTTGTGTCCAGAGTCTATCTCATCAAACTGAACTCATCTTCTGCTGATCAAGAACCTCTTTACTCACTTTTAATAGTGCTGTAGAAAAGAGGATTTGGAGGTCAAATATGTCATCAATTCCAAGAAGTCAAAAAAACATTTATCATCAAACTGACAATCTTCACTAATGTGCACTAATATGAAACTACTACTACTGTTGAGTTTGGTGTAAATTGGTGTCAATTTCAGAGCAATTATTATACTGAAATTGATTGATCATCATGTATCATGGACTGTAAGAGGGTAATCCCTG
This sequence comes from Carassius auratus, assembly GCF_003368295.1. Lineage (NCBI taxonomy): Eukaryota > Metazoa > Chordata > Actinopteri > Cypriniformes > Cyprinidae > Carassius > Carassius auratus. Next base: position 218,114 of record NC_039257.1, on the reverse strand, counting down.
TGAATATTTTTGTAATCTGTAGTTGATAAGCTCAAGCGTCACTGGTTGCAGTTTTTGTGAAGATGATCTCCTGTTATATAGTGCAACTCCAGTCTGTCTCTGAATCTCTCACTGTCACTGTATGAAGTCTTATTAAAGTCTCTGTTCATCCTGGTTGAATATAATTTTAACTTCAAAGCTCCATTCTACCCACTCACCTCTTTTTATAATTGTTGCAGTGAATAAGGCAAGGCAAATTTATTTATATAGCACATTTCGTACACAAAGGTAATTCAAAGTGCTTTACATAAAAGAAAGTAAAATAATCATGAAAAAGAAATAATCACAAAAATAAAACAAGCAATTTAAAAACTTTGAAAACGATAAAAAAAACGTATTTAAAATTAATTTAAAACATTTAAAAATATAAAATAATTTGACAAAATACATTAAATACGTACAATGGAGTGCAATCAGTTTGGACATCGCACAGTGCTCATTCAATAAAGGCACAGCTAAACAGATGAGTTTTGAGTCTAGATTTGAAAGTCAAGTCAAGTCACCTTTATTTATATAACGTTTTAAACAAAAAGGATAGCGTCAAATCAACTGAACAACATTCATTAGGAAAACAGTGTGTCAATAATCCTTGCCGCTGTCGCCTCTGGCTTGCTTAGTTGGGGTCACTTCATCTACAGCGATATCATTGACTTGATTGCAAATAAATGCACAGACACTATTTAAACTGAACAGAGATGACATCACTGAATTCAATGATGAACTGCCTTTAACTATCATTTTGCATTATTGACACACTGTTTTCCTAATGAATGTTGTTCAGTTGCTTTGACGCAATGTATTTTGTTTAAAGCACTATATAAATACAGGTGACTTGACTTGATTTGTTGTACCTGTCTGTCTTGGTGAAGAAGGAGCTGAGCTGCAAGGTGAAGCTCTCGATTTACCGGTCAATCTATATTCCTACTCTCACCTATGGTCATGAGCTGTGGGTCATGACCGAAAGGACAAGATCCCGGATACAGGCGAAATGAGCTTTCTCCACAGGGTGGCTGGGCGCTCCCTTAGAGATTTAGTGAGGAGCTCTGCCACTCAGAAAGAGTGTTCCAGATGCCTGCTGGGAAGGTGTTTCGGGCACGTCCCACCGGGAGGAGGCCCCGGGGAAGACAGACGACATGCTGGAGGGACTATGTCTCTCGGCTGGCCTAGGAATGCCTCGGTATCCCCCCGGAAGAGCTGGAGGGAGTGTCTAGGGAGAGTGAAGTCTGGGCATCTCTGCTTATACTGCTGCCCCAGAGACCCGGCCCCGAATAAGCGGAAGAAGATGGATGGATGCAACATGGATATTAAAATCACCAACTATTAAAACTTTATCTGCAGCCAGAACTAACTCGGATGTAAAATCACCAAACTCTTTAATAAAGTCTGTATGGTGGCCTGGTGGCCTGTGTACAGTAGCCAGTACAAACATAACAGGGGATTTATCATTAACATTGGTTTCTCTGGATAATGTTATATGAAGCACCATTACTTCAAACGAGTTAAACTTGAAGCCTGCCCTCTGAGAAATCCTGAAAACGTTGTTATAAATTGAAGCAACTCCTCCCCCTTTGCCTTTTAGATGCGGCTCGTGTTTATAACAGTAATCTTGGGGGGTGGACTCATTTAAAATAATGTAATCATCAGGTTTTAGCCAAGTTTCTGTCAAACAGAGCACATCTATATTATGATCAGTTATCATATTATTTACAAAAAGTGTTTCGTAGAAATGGATCTGATATTCAATAAGCCAAGCTTCATCATTTGTTTATCCATATTGCATCTGTTTTTTATTTGTTGAACCTCAATTAAATTGTTAACCTTAACTTGGTTTGGACGTTTTTTGTATTTTCTAGTTCGGGGAACAGACACAGTCTCTATAGTGTGATATCTAGGTGAAAGAGTCTCTATGTGCTGAGAATTAACTGACCTCTGTGACGGGAGGCAGCTAGCAGACGGTCGGTTTAGCCAGTCTGTCTGCTTCCTGACCTGGGCCCCAGTTAGTCAAGTATAAACACTAAGACTATTTGCCATATTTCTACAGAGAACACCTCTTTAAAGTTATTTTTAGTGATCTCAGACTGGCGAAGTCGAACATCATTAGCGCCGGCATGAATAACAATCTTACTGTATTTACGTTTAGCATTAGCCAGCACTTTTAAATTTGCCAAGATGTCAGGCGCTCTGGCTCCCGGTAAACATTTGACTATGGTGGCTGGTGTCTCTATATTCACGTTCTGTACAATAGAATCGCCAATAACTAGAGCACTTTCATCAGGTTTCTCAGTGGGTGCATCACTGAGTGGGGAGAACCTGTTTAATGTTTGGATCGGAACAGAAGAGCGGTGTTTTGACCCACGACTACGCTGCCTCACCGTCACCCAGTTGCCCTGCTGCAGGGGCTCTGCTGGAACCGGACAATGTACAGGAATCCCTGAGCTAGACGCATCCAAAGCCATATCTAGAGCCCTAACATTCTTACTGTCCTCAATTAAAGTTTGGATGCGTGTCTCTAATTCTGAAATCTTCTCTGTCAGCCTAACTATTTCCCTGCATTTATCACATGTGAATCCCTCATCAGCGACAGAGATAGATAAACTGTACATGTGGCAAGAGGTGCAAATAACGATGGCAGGAGAAGCCATTACTCACCGTGCTTGATGAAATATTCTTACTGCGGGTGTTTGATGAACTTGTGAAAAACTGCAGCGTGAGAGAGGAGAGGAGAGGAGAAAAGAAAACAGCGATAGGTTCGAATGGAAATGCTAATGACAAGCTAATGCTAATGCAGATTAGATTGATAGATAATATCAGAAATATAGCGGGAATTAAGTAATATTTTATCACTTTAAACAAAAGAGAGTGAAAGTTAGATAAAGATTCTACAGAAAAAACAAAGCTACATGGAGGTACGACCACAAACAGCAGCAAGGCCAGCAGGAAGCAGGAATAAAACTGTCCAACAGCGACACCCGCAGTTGTCTTGACTGGAAACTAAATATCTTATTCTTGCAAAGTTTTTTAGATGATATTATGCTGATTTAGTTACTGCTTTAACATGACTACTGAAACTAGGGTCTGTGTCCAGAATCACACCAAGATTCCTGACTTGATTTTTAGTTGTTTGACCCCTAGAGTCAAGGTATGCATTCACCTTGAAAACTTCTTCTTTGTTTCCAAATGCAATGACTTCAGTTTTTTACTTATTTAACTGAAGATAGTTCTGGCACATCCAACTATTAATTTCATCAATGCATTGGCAGAGGGAGTCAATGGGGCTGTAGTCATTTGGAGATAAGGCTAGGTAAATCTGGGTATCATCAGCATAGCTGTGATAGGCAATTTGGTTCTTTCTCATTATTTGACTTAGTGGAAGCATATACAGGCTAAACAAGAGCGGTGCTAGAATTGAGCCTTGTGGGACTCCGCATGTCATGGACGTTCACTTAGACTTATGCTCTCCTAGACTCACATAATAGCCTCTCTCTTCTAAGTATGACCTGAACCATTTGAGTACCATCCCAGAAAGCCCGACCCAGTTTTCCAGTCTCTCTAGTAGTATGTTATGATCGACAGTGTCAAACGCAGCACTGAGGTCTAGCAATACCAGCACCGACATTTTGCCAGAGTCACAATTTAAGCGAATATCATTTATTATCTTAATGAGTGCTGTCTCTGTGCTGTGATGCGGTCGAAAACCAGATTGAAAATTGTCCAGGTATCCATTTGAGTTTAAGTATTTGTTCAGCTCATTAAAAACTACCTTTTCTGTAATTTTGCCTATAAAATGAAGATTAGAAATTGGTTTAAAATTGCTCAAAATAGTGTTATCAAGATTGCTCTTTTTCAGGAGGGTCTTAACAACTGCAGTTTTTAAGGAGTTTGGAAATGTCCCAGAAAGAAGTGAGGCATTCACCACTTCTAAGAGATCTGCTTCTAAGCAGTTAAGCACACTTTTGAAAAAAGATGTGGGAAGTGTGTCAAGACAACAGGTTGATGATTTTAGGTGTTGCACTATGTCTTCCAGAATTTTGCTATCGATTGCTTCAAAAGTAGACATAGTATCTTTTTGATATTGTGGCCTAATCCCTCTGACCTCTGCATTACTTGAGGATGTGCTAATCGCCTTCCTGATATTTATGATCTTCTCAGAAAAGAAAGAAGCAAACTCATTGCATTTTCTGGATGAGAGCATTTCACTGGGAATCTGACTTGGGGGGTTTGTCAGTGTGGTTTGTCAGGTGGTGTTGGCGCAGTGGATAAGACACATGCTTTTGGTGTGAGAGACCCGGGTTCGAATCCACTGTGAGACACCAATGTGTCCCTGAGCAAGACATTTAACCCCTAGTTGCTCCAGAGGCGTGCGACCTCTTACATATAGAGCAATTGTAAGTCGCTTTGGATAAAAGTGTCAGCTAAATGTACATGGTCAGTCTCTCAACAGTGGCAAAAAGAGTACGAGTGTTAAGTTACTGTTTATAAGGTTTGAGAAGAAATTCTGTATTATTTCTGTATAATTTCACATTAAAATCATGAAGGCTGTCTTTATAGATGCTATAGTGAATTTCAAGTTTTGTCTTCCTCCACATTCGCTCAGCTTCTCTCCATTGTCTTTTCATAGTCTGAACTGCTGTTGATCTCCTCCAAACTGATTTCTGTATGCCAGTCGGTCCTATGGCTCAAGTGGTAAAGTATTGCGTTAGCAACACAAGGTTGTGGGTTCGATTCCCAGGGAACACGTTAGTAAAAAGTAAAAAAAAAAAAGTGACTAAAAAGCGTCTCTTAAATGTAAATGCTAATTTTCTTACTGACTATTACTGGAGCAATATCATCAATAACATTCTTAACTTTTCAGTTAAACAAATTGTTTAAACTTACCAATGTACCTGCATACATCACTATATTGAAATTTATATCTAGTTTATTTTTTTTATTTTTTTCTGTGGGTGTTTTGTATGTTCCTCTGTTTTCTGTATGTGTATATATATGACATTGATATTTTACCTTGTATAAGACACAACGTTTTAATTTGCAATAAAAAAAAACAAAAAATAAAAAAAACCTTTCGAGTTAAAGGAATCAAGGAGAATATCAACAGAGTCTGCAGAATTGCTTGGTGTTAAAGATATAGCCTCCATAAATAGTACACTTGTGTTCTCGTTTATGCATCTCCTTCTGACAGAGACAGATCTAGATTCAGTGGTAGCAGAGATCAATATATCAAAGAAAATACAGAAGTGATCAGATAGTGCTACGTCCTTAATAACAATGAATGAAAAGTTTAGACCCCTACTGATGATTAGATCCAGAGTGTGTCCACCTTTGTGTGTGGGTCCATGCACATGCTGAATCAGGTGAAAACTGTTTAGAATCGTTATCATTTCTTTTGTAGTTTTGTAAAATAATAACTTTGTCGAGGCCTTGGAGAAGAGCCCTAACAAAATGCATCTGTACCTCAGACATGCACACCAGTGCCCCTTAGGACACACTTATTCTAATCTCACATACTGTTTAGGATGAATAATATGAACATTGAGATGTATGGACATTGTTCAGTTGATGAAGTCACAAAGATTGAGAGTGGTGTGTCTTATTGAGGTGAACTCATCTCCTGCTACTCATCATAGATTTCACACACTTGAGATGGCAGTGGGGTCATTAACATCGGTTCCCAATCTTTGCCTTCTTTGGAATCTAAAACAAAACGGAGATCACAGAAATTAAAAAGAAAAAAAAAAACTGTTCTGCTTCATATAAATCTACACATGTATGATGTTACAGCTCCACTTGATTGTCTCTATACATGCTGAAACAACAGAGCATTATATAATGACAAAATACACAGATAATATTATTACAGTATGAATCTATAGAAGTCTTTCCTTGAAAACAGCCGCGGCATACTATGGGGGCAGAAAATCTATATATTTATATCATTTCATATAGTTAATCAATATCACACAAAGAGTGCTGTTTTTTCCATCAAAAATCTGCATGATTACATACAGATTTTTTTTATTAATTTTTTTTTACAACAGTTCAATAAACAAGAAGTTAATTAAGAGGCTTGCGTTTTAGACGGCACATTGCCTGTTTTTACTCTATTTCGACAACAAAAATTATTCCAAACACAGCCACCATAGCACAGTTTTGCCTCTTTCCGCAGTGACAGTGTGTCGAACCTGATTGAATCACCAGTTTAAATTATTTGGTTTAATCGCAATGACTCACTTATTAACAGTGACTGTCTGACACCTACTGGCTGTTTTAATTTCACATTTAAAGTACCTTCTGATTTTATTATTATTATTATTTTCAATTTCAAATGAGTATTTAACATTTTATGTCTTATATATCAAAACATTATTTCTGCATTTGTAACTGGAGGATAAATGCATTCATGTCTTGCATTAAACAGTGGGCAAATACCATTTCCAGTTAACCTTCTGTTTCCTCTGCATTTAATTTTTTTATTTTGTTGATACGGATTAATTTTTTTAAATTCTAAATAACTGATTATTTTAATTAAAAACAACTATAGTTTGAGATTAATAGGCCTGCCCCAGGGGTGTCAAACTCAGTTACTACAGAGTTTAGTTCTTACCCTGCTCCAGCACACACACATATCATGTAGTTTTCAAATAAGCCTGATTGATTAGATTAGCTGGACCAGGTGTGTTTAATTATTGCTCTTGGCCTATCCCATTTTTTCCTCCCTGTCACTGTTAAAATGTAACTAAGTAATTTTCACTCCGAGTAAATGTTAAATGAGATACGTCTTACTTTTAATTGAGTAGATTTTTAGACTGATACTTTTTATTTAATGTAATGGTACTTTTACTTGAGTAGAATATTTTCATACTCTTTCCTAAATAGCTGTAAGGTAATAACATGGATAATGAAAATATGCAGTATTTACCCAAGTAAACTACAGTTGGCAGATACATATCGACATACTTGTCATCAACACTTCTTGTAATATTGTGATTTCTCTCAAAACATTTCTACTTCATTTCTGCAATATTACTCCTTTAAAGGGTTACACCATCGCAAAATGAAAATTTAGTCATTAATCACTTATCCTCATTACGTTCCAAACCTGTAAAAACTTTGTTCAACTTCAGAACATGATTTAAGATATTTTGGATGAAAACCGGGATGCTTGAGACTGTCCCATAGACTGACAAGCAACTTACACTGTCAAAGTCCAGAAAAGTATGAAAAGCATCGTCAGAATACTCCATCTGTCATCAGTGAATCAACTGTAACATTATGAAGCGATGAGAATACTTTTTTACTTGACGAAAACAAAAATTACGACTTTATTCAACAATTCCTCTCCTCTGTGTCTCTCCAAATCAGCACAGTGCCATTTTTACAATTCTCAGCTGTACACAGATGTGGAACGCTCTTCTGTGTCAGACGCGAGTTTTCATTCAAACCAAAGCTTAAATACACATAAAAAATGTATCCTTGTGGCGCGACTAACACAGAAGAGCGTTCCACATCTGTGAAAATATCTTAAATTGTGTTCTGATGATGAACGAAGCTTTTACAGGTTTGAAATGACATGAGGGTCAGTGATTAATGACTAAATTTTCATTTTGCGATGGTGTAACCCTTTAAGGCCCATTCACAGCAAGAACAATAACTACAAAGATAACTTTATAAGCATCCACACAAATACACAATATTGTTCTGTTTATTATAAGCACACGCTGCAGTTTGTCATTTTGAGCTTTAAGTGCTCAAGCTCTTCAAAGCAGAATAGACTGTGATTGGCTGACAATATTTTTTATCACTCATCAACTGAAAAAAATATTTAGAAAGTTATTCCAATTACATCATTCTGTGTCGTTATCATTATAGTTGTGATGTGGACACTATTCTTTTGGATTTAGAAAGGTTTTTATAAATATCTTTATTGTTATTGTGCATGGTGTGAACAGACTTTTAGTTTCATAACTTCAGGATATGTCTATAAGAAAATTTCACAATACACATTCTTTTGAAGCAGCTTCACTGAAATTCATAATGTTTCTGTCTAAAACATATATTAATGCCTCAGTTCAGAGAGAAGTGAAATAATAGTTCACATTTAGTGATGATATAACAGTCAAGTAATGTTATGACTTTATATCTTAAATTTTTATTTTAACAATGAAAAACTAAAAATAACAGCAACTACAATTACGTTGCACTTTGGAAATTTGTGTTTAGTTTAGATCATCTAATCTGTTCACACAGTGCATGATTATTGTTCTACTCACCTTTGATCACATTGAATCTCCTGAATCTGTTCCGTTCGTCATTGAGGACCTGTAGTTGAAAATGTCCAAAGTCTGCATCTGTGATGTTTGTGATAGTCAGAGATCCATTGATCAGCAGTTCGTTTAGCTCCAGTCTGCCTCTGAAGCTCTCACTAATAGTAGTTTTTCCTGATTCAGCTTTAACAATGAGACGTTTTTTAACTCCAAAGGTCCACAGGATCAGATCTCCTTCCTTTATTTCAATATCAGTCTTTAGAGTGACAGATTCTCCAACCATCACTCCTACTTTCTCCACTTGATGTGAAAACAACACACAGAAATACAAAAACAGAAAACAAAGAGTGAATTACTTTAATTAGCATTTTCAACTAATTCATTTTGATGGCATTTTTTCATCACTAAATGTTCATGTTTTCAGCTCCTCTGAAATCTGAATTAATTATGAATACCTATTATTAATCTTCACAACTTTTCTTGTAATAGTGTGATTTCTCTCAAAACATTTCTACTTCTCTTCTGCAATTTTACCCTTTAAGGCCCATTCACACCAAGAACAATAACTATAAAAATAACTATATTAGCATCCACACAAACACGTTCTGTGTCGTTATCATTACAGTTGTTATGTGGAAACTATTCTTTTGAATTTATAAATATCTTTATTGTTATTGTGCATGGTGTGAACAGACTTTTAGTTTCACAACTTAAGTATATTTCTATAAGAACATTTCACAATACACATTGTTTTGAAGCAGCTTCACTGAAATTCATAATGTTTCTGTCTAAAACATATATTAATGCCTCAGTTCAGAGAGAAGTGAAATAATAGTTCACATTTAGTGATGATATAACAGTCAAGTAATGTTATGACTTTATATCTTAAATTTTATTTTAACAATAAAAAACAAAACAAATATGTACAGTAACTACAATTATGTTACACTTTGGGAATTTGTGTTAAGCTCAGATAATTTAAACTGTTCACACAGTGCATGATTACTGATCTACTCACCATTGACAGTAACAAAGAATTTCTTCTTGTATTTGGTTTTTTCTGGTTTTGCCGGTGATCTGTACTCTGTAGACTCCAGAGTGAATGGTCCTGATATAACTGATAATGAGATCTCCAGTCTTACCACCCAGCTGCACTTTGTTTCTGAATCTCTCATCAGTAACATCACAATTTATATCATCATCTGTAATGGTCCATCTACTGAATTGGGTTATGAGATTGTGGTCATCTCCGAACCACCACTTGATCTCTTCACCGTGCTGTAGTTTAGTACCAGTCTTCAGAACGACAGTTCGTCCTTCCGTCGTTGACACTATTTCAACAGTTACAGTGTCACAAAGAAAAAGAACAGAAAAGTTCAGAAGATCAAGCTTCACTTTACAAAGAGAATATTTTGGCATGTTGCTAGGAAGATTTAACACATTGTATTTTTCTAGCGCGTTTTAAGACATTGTTAGTATTTTGTAATTTAAGGCCTTTGGAAAAAAATCTTATGTTATTAGTATTTAAACATTTAACATGAGTATTTGTATATTTTTCAGCCAGTCTAGCTCTACATCAGGGTGCTGATTTCATGCATCAGCTAGTTCAGACTAGAATCAGCTAGATTCTAGAATCAGAATGTTCTTAGAAAGTTCATTGATGACTACAATGTCCGGAGTGTTTGGGTTTTCCCTGAGAACACTTCTAAGGGAGCTTATATTATTATCAGTCAGGATTAATAACCAGCTAGTTTTAACAGTTTTGTTTGTATGTATTGCACTTTGTCCAGATACTTTGAGCAGTTCTTGAGCTGTTATGTTTACGATGCGATCATGAAGCGCGATGTAAAGTCCTTTAAACGCGGGGCATCCGTTCAGTATGTGCGCTGTGGATTACTTTATCTTATTGCTGTGTAGTAAACAGAATGGTTCATGGTGTTTTGGGAACCACAAAGAGAGTTTGTATTTGGTCTTGAGAGTTTGCAGCCGAGCTTTAATAACAAATTTTAGGATATCTTCGTTGATGGCTGAATTTTGTAACGCAGAGTGTGAGACTGTATGATCATGCAAGTTTCCCTTGAAGACGCAGGTTAACCCAGTAATCACGCTGTTGTGCTTGAAAGTATTGGAGGATTTCATACCTGCACGTCCGACTGTTCAACCTCTCACTGGTTCCAGTGTGATGGATAGACGCCTCAACATACACATTTGGATCCATAGTCTGCCCCTGACTGATATTCACCTGCTCCCCGCCAGTATGTGCCCAGTTCAGCTGTATGTTGTTATTGCTGCACAAATCATTCAGATCTGGCCAATCCGAGCGTACTCCGAATCCCATAGCTCTGGTATCCAGCTTTCCACTAGGTTTCTTCTGGAAACCGAGGAAACCTGGTTCTCCGTCTGCAGCATAGGGGACCTTGCGTTTGCTCAGATCCAGCAACAGTGAGCGCCGGGCAACTTCACGAACTGTAGGGTCATCGTTATTCAACATATGCAGTAGATGCTTTACTCTAGTTTAGTCAGTGACGTGGGTTAGTTCCAGTGAATTGTATTGTCTGTCATTAATTAGTTTAACATCCAGGGTTTTCTTGAACTCTCTCTCCTGTGCCTGAAAGCACATCCATTCTTGGTCAGAAAGTGGGTGATTGTACTGTTCAAAGTTTGCCCAGGTGGCATACAAATGGTTACTTTCAGGAACAACAAACGCTTTTTAAAGCAGCTTTGGATGCAACTTGTGAGCAGTTCTGATATTAACATAACTGGATATTTTCCTTTTTGGACAGCAGCTACGACGGGTGTAGATGTTACATTTTTAGTGCAGCGGAACCGCGTGTGAGCCTGCCGCCGCCATGACACACACACACACACACACACACACACACACACACACACACACCTGATGGTACGAGCTGAGCAGAGTCTCCCGGGGGAAAAGTACAAGCCAAAGAGCTCTGTTGATGAGGTACTTTCTTCTTTGTGTTTAAAGAATCGTTGTCAATTCCTATTTTGTTGTTGCCATTGCCAATACACCATTCAAACAAACACTCTCTGGGTTCTCCGCTGGCTGCTGAATATGCTCTCTTGATTGCTGGCCTGCCGTCGTCCACAGACCATGCTCTTTTCCTCCTAGCACGAACACCGGGAATGCAGAGTCTCCCGGTCTGCCGGGTGTCCTTGCAGACACCGTAGCTTTATTTCTTGTACAATCTCTGTCGAAGCGGCAGCCAGACACACTCTTGCAGTTTAAATCTAGATTGAAGACCCATCTCTTTAACCTGGCATACACATAACATACTAATATGCTTTTAATATCCAAATCCGTTAAAGGATTTTTAGGCTGCATTAATTAGGTAAACTGGAAAACAGATGATTCTTCTGCACAATCTGACTTTGCTGCAGTCTGGAATTGAACTACTGGTTTCGTCTGGTCAGAGGAGAACTGACCCCAACTGAGCCTGGTTTCTCCCAAGGTTTTTTTCTCCATTCTGTCACCGATGGAGTTTCGGTTCCTTGCCGCTGTCGCCTCTGGCTTGCTTAGTTGGGGTCACTTCATCTACAGCGATATCATTGACTTGATTGCAAATAAATGTACAGACACTTAACTGAACAGAGATGACATCACTGAATTCAATGATGAACTGCCTTTAACTATCATTTTGCATTATTGAGACACTGTTTTCCTAATGAATGTTGTTCAGTTGCTTTGACGCAATGTATTTTGTTTAAAGCACTATATGAATTAAGGTGACTTGACTTTGACTGATGATGACCTCGATCTAGCATTGGACCAACACTGAGCCAGCTAACCAAACTGAGACCATTGAGTATTTCTATGAGAGGGGCTTCATAGAACTAGAAGTCAATAGAAAAGTCCAATTTTATGTGTAAAAATCCAGTGTAAAATAAAGTTAAAATATGTGAAAAATAATGCAAGGTTTTCAGTTTTTTTTTTTTCAATGTAGCATGAACACGTTACAGTGCACACCCATAAAAACAATCAAGCCTTCAAAAAAGCTGATCAACCAACCCTTTAAAGACCCTTTCACGCGGGACACAACAAGTGATTTTACCATCTTCTCCAGGAACAGCACCTGGATTACAGCCACCTCCAGCGGTACTTGATGATGGGCACCCAGTTTATAGTGACAATATAACTATTATACACTGTTATATACCCTATAGCTTTCAGATTTTTAGCCACAATAATGCTCTCCTCTATTTTCTGATACAACCGGATGTGTCGATAAGCTCTTCGATGATTGCCTTGTGTGACAACATCATGCAAATTATCAGATCGAGTTGAAAGTTTTCAACCCGATAAACACAGACTGAACAGACTGGGGCTATATACACAGGATAACGGGGGAATTGGGAGGAACACATGTGAACCGAATGACTAATCGGACATTACTCCCCCCTCCCGGAAAATGTATCCCGCACTGTAACAACAACAGAAGGAGGGACAGCATCCAGGGAAGTGACGACGAAGGAAGGAGCCAAGGAGGAAACAGGAGGAGCCAGGGTGGATCAGATGGAGGGAGGGGCCGGGGGATGACAGAAGGGACTTGGAGCATGCAGTGCCAGGTGGGACCCAGGCCAAAGTCAAGTCAAGTTACCTTTATTTGTTTAGTCCTATATTTTAACAATATAGATTTTAATAAAGCAACTGAACAGCATTAAATAGGAAAATACTGTGTCAATAAAGCAAAAAGGCAGTTCATCATCAGTCAAAGTGAAAGTCAAAGTCACCTTTATTTATATAGCGCTTTAAACAAAATACATTGAGTCAAAGCACCTTCAAAACATTCATTAGGAAAACAGTGTGTCAATAATCAGAATCAGAATCGGAATCAGAAAGAGCTTTATTGCCAAGTATGTTTGCGCATACAAGGAATTTGATTTAGTGACATAAGCTTCCAGTACACAGAGACACCAACATACAGACAAACAAAAAAAAAATGTAGCCAAATAAATAAGTGTATAAACAATTGTGCTATAAATGATAATGGGAAAGGATTGAAAAAGATGCAGGGATGTACTAGGATGGAGGGGTAACAAATAAATATAAGGATGTTGCACTTTTGTTTGCATAAGCATAAGTGGGGAACATTTAACTGTTCATGAGGTAGATTGCCTGGGGGAAGAAACTGTTCTTGTGCCTTGCTGTTCTGGTGTTTGCGGCTCTGAGACGCCGGCCAGATGGCAAAAGTTCAAAAAATGGGGTGACTTGGATGTGAGGGATCCAGAGTGATATTCTGAGCCCTTTTCCTCACTCTGGGTGTATACAGTTCTTGAAGGGTGGGCAGGGGAGCACCAATAATCCTTTCAGCAGTCCGAACAGTTCTCTGTAGTCTTCTGATGTCTGATTTTGTTGCTGAACCAAACCAGACAGTTATAGAAGTACACAGTACAGACTCAATGACGGCTGAGTAGAACTGTTTCAGCAGCTCCTGTGGCAAGTTAAACTTCCTCAGCTGGCGAAGGAAATACAACCTTTGCTGGGCCTTTTTTACAATGGAGTCAATGTGATTGTCCCACTTCAGGTCCTGAGAGATGGTGGTTCCCAGGAACCTGAATGACTCCACTGCAGTCACAGTGCTGTTCATGATGGTGAGTGGGGGGAGAGCAGGGGGGTTTCTCCTGAAGTCCACGATCATCTCCACTGTTTTGAGCGTGTTCAGCTCCAGGTTGTTAAGACTGCACCAGACAGCCAGCTGCTCAACCTCTTGTCTGTAAGCAGACTCATCACCGTCCTGGATGAGGCCGATGACTGTAGTGTCGTCTGCAAACTTTAGGAGCTTGACAGAGGGGTCTTTAGACGTGCAGTCGTTGGTGTAAAGGGAGAAGAGCAGAGGGGAGAGAACACATCCCTGAGGGGCACCAGTGTTGGTGGAGCAGCTGTTTGATGTGTATTTCCCCAGTCTCACTAACTGTTGCCTATCTGTCAGAAAGCTGGTGATCCACCGACAGATAGAGCTAGGAACAGAGAGCTGGGTCAGTTTGGTCTGAAGGGCTGTTGGGATGATGGTGTTGAAAGCCGAACTAAAGTCCACAAACAGGATCCTCACATAAGTCCCTGTTTTGTCCAGATGTTGCAGGATGAAGTGCAATCCTGTGTTGATTGCATCATCCACGGACCTGTTTGCTCGGTAAGCAAACTGCAGGGGGTCCAGTAAGGGTCCAGTGATGTCCTTCAGATAAGCCAGAACCAGTTTTTCAAACGACTTCATGACGACAGATGTTAGAGCCACAGGTCTGTAGTCGTTAAGTTCTGCTATCTTGGGTTTCTTTGGGATGGGGATGATGGTGGAGCGTTTGAAGCAGGAAGGTACTTCACACAACTCCAGGGATCTGTTGAAGATCTGTGAAAAGATGGGGGCCAGCTGGTCAGCACAGATTTTCAGACAGGCTGGTGTAACACCATCTGGGCCTGGTGCTTTTCTTCTTTTGTTCTTCTTGAAGACCTGGCGCACATCATCTTCACAGATTTGAAGAGCAGGAGGTGTGGAGGGTGGGATTGCAGGATGTGTTAATGGTTGTGCAGGGAGATGGTCAGAATGGGTGTTGGGGGTTTCAAATCTGCAATAAAACTCATTCAGGTCGTTAGCAAGTCGTTGATTAGCCTCAGTGCAAGGGGATGGTGTCTTGTAGTTTGTGATGGCCCTCAGTCCTCTCCAAACTGAAGTTGAGTCGTTGGAAGAAAACTGGTCTTCCAACTTTTTAGCGTAGGTCTTTTTAGCCGCTCTGATCTCTTTGTTCAGTGTGTTCCTGGCCTGATTGTACAAGACCCTGTCCCCATTTCTGTAGGCATCCTCTTTGGCCTGACGAAGATATCTGAGTTTTACTGTAAACCATGGCTTATCGTTGTTGAATGTTAAATAAGTCCTGGTAGGAATGCAAACATCCTCACAGAAACTAATATAGGATGTTACAGTCTCTGTGAGTTCGTCCAGATCGGTGGTAGCAGCTTCAAAAACACTCCAATCAGTGAGGTCAAAACAAGATTGTAAATCCTGCTCCGTTTCGCTGGTCCATCTCTTCACAGTCCTTACTACAGGTTTAGCAGATTTAAGTTTCTGTTTGTAGGATGGTATAAGATGAATCACACAGTGATCAGAACGTCCCAAAGCTGCTCGTGGAACAGAGTGATATGCATCCTTTATTGTGGTGTAGCAGTGATCCAATATATTACTGTCTCTGGTGGGACATGTAACATGCTGTCTGTATTTTGGCAGTTCACGGGAGAGATTGGCTTTATTAAAGTCCCCCAGAATGATTAAAACATATAATAATGCAACAATAATGCAAAATGATAGTTAAAGGCAGTTCATCATTGAATTCAGTGATGTCATCTCTGTTCAGTTTAAATAGTGTCTGTACATTTATTTGCAATCAAGTCAATGATATCGCTGTAGATGAAGTGACCCCAACTAAACAAGCCAGAGGCGACAGCGGCAAGGAACCGAAACTCCATCGGTGACAGAATGGAGAAAAAAACCTTGGGAGAAACCAGGCTCAGTTGGGGCCAGTTCTCCTCTGACCAGACGAAACCAGTAGTTCAATTCCAGACTGCAGCAAAGTCAGATTGTGCAGAAGAATCATCTGTTTCCAGCCATAATGGCGACTCACAGTGGAGCCGATCAAGGCAGGAGCCATGGTGGAGCAAGGGTTTACGACTCCAGGGTGCCAACCGACTGCAGGCAGAGCAGGCGGCAGAGGAGCCCGAGGTGGAGAGCCGTTGAGCCAGGGTGAGGAGAAGGATCCAGAGGGCCAAGGTGGAGGAAGGGATCCAGAAGGCTGCAGTGGAGCTGGAGTGTCAGAGGACTGAGGAGGAGCCAAAGGGATGAAGGAGCCTGACAGAGCTGGAGGGATAAGGTGCAGCCGGAGGAGTGGAGTCCTGAGTAGGGCTGTAAAATAACCACATGTGATTGTCACGCGCATCTCTTCAGTAAAGCCGGTCCCGTGATTAGCAGTAAATCTCGGAAGTCGTGGCCTAATGGTTAGAGAGTCAGACTTGCAATCGAAGGGTTGTGAGTTCGAGTCCCGGGCCGCCAGGAATTGTGGGTGGGGGGAGTGCATGTACTGTGCTCTCTCCACCCTCACCACGACTGAGGTGTCCTTGAGCAAGGCACTGAACCTCCAACTGCTCCCCGGGCGCCGCAGCATAAATGATGAACACTGCTCCGGGTGAGTGCTCACAGTGTGTGTGTGTGTGTGTGTGTGTGTGTGTGTTCACTGCTCTGTGTGTGTGTGTGTGCACTTTGGATGGGTTAAAAGCAGAGCACGAATTCCAAGTATGGGTCACCATACTTGGCTGCCCACAAGTGTCATGTCACTTTCACTTTATAGGATTTTTTAAATCATGCAGTGTGTTTTGGGCTTTATATGGAGATGTGTTTTATGCAAATGACTAGCCTCGTTGCTCATTAAGAACATTCCGAATTCAAGAACAAACTGATGTGCTTACGTGTAGTGGTGGACAGGTACTAAGAAATTGTACTTAGGTAAAAGTATTGCTACTAAAGAAATAAATTACTTGAGTACGAGTAACAGTACTGAAAAATAATATGGCTCAAATAAGAGTAAAAAAAAGTAGTTTGCTGAAAGAATACTCAAGTTACAAAGTATTTTAGCATTTTACCCAAAATGAGATGATGTGAGAATTATAAAGCAGGGTTAACCCCATTACATTTACATTTATTTAGCAGACACTTTTATCCAAAGCAACTTACAAATGAGGACAAAGGAAGCAATCAAAAACAACAAAAAGAGCAATGAAGTTCTATGACAAGTCTCAGTTAGCTTAACACAGTACACGTAGCAAGGGCTTTTAATAATATAATAAATAAAAATAAAACATAAAATAGAAGAATAGAGCACAAAAGAATAGAATACAAAAAGATTAGAAAGGTGGTTAGAATTTTTTTAAGTTAAAGTTAGAGGGTCAAATAAAGATGGAAGAGATGTGTTTTAAGCCGATTCTTGAAGATGGCAAGGCAAGTTTATTTATATAGCACATTTCGTACACAATGGTAATTCAAAGTGCTTTACATAAAAGAAAGTAAAATAATCAAGAAGAAAAATAATAACAAAAATAAAACAAGCAATTTTAAAACTTTTAAAATGTTTAAAACATTTAAAAACAATTAGAAAATGATCCATCCATCCATCCATCCATCATCTTCCGCTTATCCGGGGCCGGGTCGCGGGGGTAACAGTCTAAGCAGAGACGCACAGACTTCCCTCTCCCTAGCCACTTCTTCCAGCTCTTCCGGGGGGACCCCGAGACGTTCCCAGGCCAGCCGGGAGACATAGTCCCTCCAGCGTGTCCTAGGTCTTCCCCGGGGCCTCCTCCCGGTGAGACGTGCCTGGAACACCTCCCTGGGAAGGCGTCCAGGAGGCATCCGAAATAGATGCCCGAGCCACCTCAGCTGGCTTCTCTCGATGTGGAGGAGCAACGGCTCTACTCTGAGCTCCTCCCGAGTGACCGAGCTTCTCACCCTATCTCTAAGGGAGCGCCCAGCCACCCGACGGAGAAAGCTCATTTCGGCCGCCTGTATCCGGGATCTTGTCCTTTCGGTCATGACCCACAGCTCATGACCATAGGTGAGAGTAGGAACGTAGATTGACCGGTAAATCGAGAGCTTTGCCTTACAGCTCAGCTCCTTCTTCACCACGACAGACCGGTACAGCGACCGCATTACTGCAGAAGCTGCACCGATCCGTCTGTCAATCTCACGTTCCATCCTTCCCTCACTCGTGAACAAGACCCCAAGATACCTGAACTCCACCACTTGAGGCAGGAACTCTCCACCAACCTGAAGTGGGCAATCCACCCTTTTCCGACTGAGAACCATGGCCTCGGACTTGGAGGTGCTGATTCTCATCCCAGCCGATTCACACTCGGCTGCAAACCGTCCCAGTGCACACTGAAGGTCCTGGTCTGAGGAGGCCAACACGACAACATCATCCGCAAAAAGCAGCGACGAAATCGTATGGTCCCCAAACCGGACACTCTCCGGCCCTTGGCTGCTCCTAGAAATTCTGTCCATAAAAATTATGAACAGAACCGGTGACAAAGGGCAGCCCTGCCGGAGTCCAACATGCACCGGGAACAGGTCTGACTTACTGCCGGCAATGCGAACCAAGCTCTTGCTCCGGTCGTACAGCGACCGAACAGCCCTAAGTAGGGAGCCGCCGACCCCATACTCCCGGAGCACCCTCCACAGGATGTCGCGAGGAACACGGTCAAATGCCTTCTCCAAGTCCACAAAACACATGTGGACTGGTTGGGCAAACTCCCATGAACCCTCCAGCACCCTGGAAAGGGTATAGAGCTGGTCCAGTGTTCCACGACCAGGACGAAAACCACACTGTTCCTCCTGAATCCGATTTATTTACATATAAATAAATAAAACAGTGAAAATATAGTGCAATCAATTCAGACATTGCACAGTGCTCATTCAATAAATGCACAGCTAAACAGATGAGTTTTGAGTCTAGATTTAAATGTGACTAGTGTTTTAGCACATCTGATCTCTTCTGGAAGCTGATTCCAACTGCGGGCAGCATAGTAACTAAAGGAGGACTCCTCTTGCTTTGTGTGAACTCTTGGTATTTCTAACTGACTCGATCCTAGTGATTCCTTGGACAAATGCTTCAGACAACACTACAGCTGAATATCACTCAGATAGAGGTGCTTTGACTGATGAGATGTGGAAGACAAGTCTTGTTTTGGATATGAATAAATCGTCTGGTCATACATAGACTATCTTGTTTCTTCATACAATCCAAAGCACTGACAACATAAAAAAACTCATCTGATTGACAGATAATGTACAAAAGGATCAGCTGTCTTTAGGTCCCAGATGATTCGGACCAATCAGAGAGTTCAGCACGGCTGCAACGCTACCACGGAAGGCAGAGTTAAATCGCAGGTTAGAGAGAGATGCAGTGCACGTAAGAAGATGAGAATTGCTGGACTATTTTAATTTCATGCAGTTTATTTCAAACCAACCCATGAGCAAGGCCATATTTTGGATTGATTTTATCTCTGGGCCTTCCAATTTGTAATGTTGATGTTTTAAATTATGGTCTGTCTAATCACATGCCTGTAATTTTTTATGTTATTATGCCATGCAAACCAGTCTTCATCCACGGCTGTACAATCTTCTGAGGTTTATAACTCCTTTTCATTTGTGAATGTGTTCGAGTCCCCTTCTCGTTCTGTGGGTCTTGTTCAATTTAGTTTGCTCCAAAATCTTAGATGTAGTGGCCCTCATATAAAGTTAGGAAACCTAAACTTAATCCAACTCCATGGCTTGACAACTATACTTGTTCTCCGAGGCAGGAATGCAGAAAGGCTGAACGGAAATGGAGAAAGGATAAGCTACAGGTTTCACTTCAATTTATAAGGCAGTGTTTTTCAGACTACAAGGCTGCTGCCTGCTGTGAGAACTGCAAGGCAAAATTATTTCTCAAGTATCATTGCACAGAAATATAATGCCCCTACAGCACTTTTTTTAACAAATATTAGACTTCTCAATCCAAATGTATGTTCTACCTTGACTCCCCCATTGAAGGTGTGTGAATGATTCAGACATTTTTTGTGGAAAAAGTAGAAAAGATTAGAATTAGTCTGCCTACATCTTTAGTTGAGTCTGTGATGTCATCAGCTTATGTAAGGAGTTTTGAGCTCTATGAGCAGGTGTCTCTGCTGCAAGTTATGGACATCATTATGCGTTTGAAGCCTACATCTGGTGATTGCGATGTGGTTCCTCCATGTCTTCTTAAGGAGATGGTTGATGTTGTTGGGCCAAGTATTACTTGTATTGTTAACAGTAGTCTTCATAATAGAGTTGTTCCAACAGGCCTTAAGCAGGTGTGTAACGATATTCACACTCCATACTCATCGGGAAGAAGGAGGCGAGAACTGGCGCACAATCAAAACATTTTAATAATTCAAAAATAAACACCAAACAGCACACCAGCCCCACACGGACGACTGGTGCACACAAAATAAAAACCAAAACATAAAATATGTCCCAGGCCTGGTCCTCTCTCGTCCTTCACGGTCGTCGCTCCAGTTTTATATCCTTCCATCTCATGCTTGGGACTCGATACCGGCGGTGGGGCGCAGGTGCAGCTCATCTTCAATCACTACACCTGGCCTCACTCCTCGTTCCCACGCCTCTCAGCCCTGCCCACTCGCCACAAGGTGGTTATTGAGCCACTTCTTAAAAAGCCTAATTTAGACCTGCTAGAACTGAAGAATTATTGCACCATCTCAAAACTACCATGCCTATCAAAGATTTTAGAGAAGGTGGTTTATTGCCAGACCACTATTTCACACTTGCAATTAGTTCAGAATGCGGCTGCTAGTGGGTGCTAAGAAAAGTCATCATATCTCTACTACTTTAGCTTCTCAAGTGGCTACCAGTGAACTGCAGGATGAAATCTAAAACTCTTGTGTATGTTTTTAAAGCAGTGCATTGTTTGGCCCCTGCTTACGTGTCTAAGTTCATTGCTGTTCGTTAAGCACCTAGGTCTCCAAGATCCAATAATAAGTTATTGATTACTTAAAGTCAAAAGGAGATCAGGTCTTTGCTGTTGTGGGACCAAGGCTCTGGAATAGTCTTCCTGAGGAACTTAGAGAGGTCACATCTTTAAATGCTGATAGCAGCTCTCAGTGATATGTGTCGGGTCCCCGCTATAATAGCAGCAACATTCAGAAATGCCTACTGAACAAGCGGGAACCCAGTGTGCCTGTAGCTTTCTCTATTTCAGTTTTATCACGTGATAGAAAGTCTAAGACCATCTCAAGCCGAAGGGCAAACTCATCTAATCTGCGGCCTATTATGCATCAAACTAAGATTGATGTAAAGACACAAAGCACTGCCATCAAGTTAGCATCTTTAAACATTTGCTCACTAAAAAATAAATCATTTCTATTCAATGACTTTATAACCACAAACAATCTGGATTTTATGTTTCTAAATGAAACATGGCTAGAAGACAGCTGCAATGCAACAGTCCTAAATGAAGCAGCCCCTCCTAACTTCACTTACATGAGTGTTTGCAGGACTGTTAGGAGAGGTGGGGGTGTAGCTGCTCTATTTAAAGATGTCTATCAATGCAAGTGTCATTTGGTCAGTACTTGTCTTTCGAATATCTAGGGATTGTGCTGAAAGGTGCTCCACGCATTCTGTTTATTATTATTTACAGGCCTCCAAAATACTCTCCAGCCTTTGTTGAAGAGGTCACAGAAATGTTATCAATGATTTCCTCAGAGTTTGACTGTTTTGCTATTGCAGGGGATTTTAATATTCACATAGATAATGCAGAAAACAAAACTACAAAAGAAATGATAACGGTTCTAAACACCTTTGACCTGATTCAGCATGTGCATGGACCCACACACAAAGGTGGACACACTCTGGATCTAATCATCAGTAGGGGTCTAAACATTTTATCCACTGTTATTAAGGACGTAGCACTATCTGATCACTTCTGTATTTTCTTTGATATATTGATCTCTGCTAACACTGAATCTAGATCTGTCTCTGTCAGAAGGAGATGCATAAACGAGAACACAAGTGTACTATTTATGGAGGCTATATCTTTAACACCAAGCATTTCTGCAGACTCTGTTGATATTCTCCTTGATTCCTTCAACTCAAAAGTTAAGAATGTTATTGATGATATTGCTCCAATAATAGTCAGTAAGAAAACAAACAGACAGAAATCAGTTTGGAGAAGATCAACAGCAGTTCAGACTATGAAAAGACAATAAAGAAAAGCAGAGCGGATGTGGCGGAAGACAAAACTTGAAATTCACTATAGCATCTATAAAGACAGCCTTCATGATTTTAATGTGAAACTAGCCACAGCTAGACAGAACTTCTTCTCAAACCTTATAAACAGTAACTTAAATAACACTCATACTCTTTTTGCCACTGTTGAGAGACTGACAATCCCCCCAAGTCAGATTCCCAGTGATATGCTCTCAGACAGCAAATGCAATGAGTTTGCTTCCTTCTTTTCTGAGAAGATCATAAATATCAGGAAGGCGATTAGCACATCCTCAAGTAATGCAGAGGTCAGAGGGATTAGGCCACAATATCAAAAAGATACTATGTCTACTTTTGAAGCAATCGATAGCAAAATTCTGGAAGACATAGTGCAAACACCTAAAATCATCAACCTGTTGTCTTGACACACTTCCCACATCTTTTTTCAAAAGTGTGCTTAACTGCTTAGAAGCAGATCTCTTAGAAGTGGTGAATGCCTCACTTCTTTCTGGGACATTTCCAAACTCCTTAAAAACTGCAGTTGTTAAGACCCTCCTGAAAAAGAGCAATCTTGATAACACTATTTTGAGCAATTTTAAACCAATTTCTAATCTTCATTTTATAGGCAAAATTACAGAAAAGGTAGTTTTTAATGAGCTGAACAAATACTTAAACTCAAATGGATACCTGGACAATTTTCAATCTGGTTTTCGACCGCATCACAGTACAGAGACAGCACTCATTAAGATAATAAATGATATTTGCTTAAATTGTGACTCTGGCAAAATGTCGGTGCTGGTATTGCTAGATCTCAGTGCTGCGTTTGACACTGTCGATCATATAATACTACTAGAGAGACTGGAAAACTGGGTCGGGCTTTCTGGGATGGTACTCAAATGGTTCAGGTCATACTTAGAAGGGAGAGGCTATTATGTGAGTCTAGGAGAGCATAAGTCTAAGTGGACGTCCATGACATGCGGAGTCCCACAAGGGTCAATTCTTGCACCGCTCTTGTTTAGCCTGTATATGCTCCCACTAAGTCAAATAATGAGAAAGAACCAAATTGCATATTACAGCTATGCTGATGATACCCCGATTTACCTAGCCTTATCTCCAAATGACTACAGCCCCATTGACTCCCTCTGCCAGTGCATTGATGAAATTAATAGTTGGATGTGCCAGAACTATCTTCAGTTAAATAAGTAAAAAAACTGAAGTCATTGCATTTGGAAACAAAGATGAAGTGTTCAAGGTGAATGCATACCTTGACTCTAGGGGTCAAACAACTAAAAATCAAGTCAGGAATCTTGGTGTGATTCTGGACACAGACCCTAGTTTCAGTAGTCATGTCAAAGCAGTAACTAAATCATTTAAAAAACATTGCAAGAATTAGATGTTTTGTTTCCAGTCAAGACTTGGAGAAACTTGTTCATGCCTTTATCACCAGCAGGGTGGACTATTGTAATGGGTTCTTCCCAAAAAGACCATTAGACAGCTGCAGCTCATCCAGAACACTGCTGCCAGGATTCTGACTAGAACCAGAAAATCTGAGCATATCTCACCAGTCCTCAGGTCCTTACACTGGCTTCCAGTTACATTTAGGATTGATTTTAAAGTACTTTTACTCGTTTATAAGTCACTAAATGACCTAGGACCAAAATATATTTCTGATATGTTCACTGAATATAAACCTAACAGAGCACTCAGATCACTAGGATCAAGTCAGTTAGAAATACCAAGGGTTCACACAAAACAAGGGGAGTCCTCCTTTAGTTACTATGCCTATCAGAGTTGGAATCAGCTTCCAGAAGAGATCAGATGTGCTAAAACACTAGTCACATTTAAATCTAGACTCAAAACCCATCTGTTTAGCTGTGCATTTATTGAATGAGCACTTGTGCGATGTCCGAACTGATTGCATATTTTTTTGTTTTTTTTATTTTATTTTATTTTATTTTATGTAAAATCATTTTCGGTTTTACATTTATTTTAAATAAGTAAATTTTTTAATAATTTTAAGTTTTAAAATTTTTAAAAAAAAAATTTATTCTTGTTATTATTTTACTTTCTTTAATGTAAAGCACTTTGAATTACCATTGTGTACGAAATGTGCTATATAAATAAACTTGACTTGCCTTAAATGCTTTTAAAATTGAAGTCAAAAACTACTTCTCTTTAGTCCTTGAGAGGGTGGGCTAGCCTTCGTTGTTTAATAGGATGTGTCTTGTTTTAAGTTGTGTGTTTTACTGAAATGTTTTTTTGATTGTACAGCACTTTGTTCTGCAGGTGCAGTTGTAAAGTGCTCTATAAATAAAGTGAATGAATGATGGTGATGTTTTTTTTTTGCTACAGGGCAGGGGAAGGGAAGAAGTATATAAAATGAAAACAAAAGGTTCTAGGCAGTAATACCACTGTAATACTTACCCTCTTGATTTTTTACTTCAGTGATCCTGCGGCGATAGTAAATCACAACAGCAGTTAAAAGTCCAGCCACCAGCAGAACAGCAACAACTATCCCAGCTATGGCAGCTGAAGACAAACTCCAAACAGCTAAAAAGAGACAGTAAATTATTAGAGGACAAAATATTGTTCATGATTCAGGACTGACATGTTTCATGTAGTTGTCATGTTAATTAGGCTATACACATTAGTTTATAGTGGACCTTAGGTTTGCTTTGGTCATCTGTGTTACTGGTGTTAAACTGTGTTCATACATCGATCACATTACCTTCCACTGTCATTTGTCTGACAAGACCTTGGCAGAGGATTTGGTGCACAACAGATCCTGAGCGTCATTGACAAATATATTACCTTGTAAAATGTGCGCTCAGTACAAAGATGCTTTTTTTTTTTTACATGGATGCTTTAAAATATTCAATAAGCAATTAAAATTGTTATCTCCATTAATGAAATGACAGAAATCACTTTTTTACATTTTTTATCACAATTACTTAGTGCTGTTTTTAGTATAAGGCAATGTACATTACATGATATAAACATCACGGGAAACACGTGGGTATGCAGATTTATTTTCTTACATTTAGTACAGCTGGATGATGATAATCACAATATTCAATGATGAACTGTCTTTAACTGTAAATTTTGTTTTCTATTGTCCTTTTGCATTGACACACTATTTACTATGTAATACTGTAAAGCTGCTTTGACACAATCTGTATCGTTAAAAGCACTATATAAATAAAGGTGATTTGACTTATCATGCCAATATAGTTTTTGTTACTTTTACTTATTAAAATATGTTAACCATGTTTCAACTTTTTTAAAGGGGGGGGGGGGGGGGATACAAAGGTGTTTCGTGTATTCAGAGTTAAAGAGATGGGTTCTAATGCTAAACATGGCCAAAGTTTAAAAAAAATATTTTGGACAAATGACAGAATTGCTGTGCTGAAAGTCTTACTTCCGGGCTGGTACAAGTTTTGGCTGTTTTTTTTAATGCGTGGATCTAATGACGGAGACGATGGTGGAACTTATTATATGATCATTTCTCTCAGAAAAGCTCGCCCGCACACACACATTGATCAGAGGAGAGCGAGACCGCGCTCATCAACGCGCTTCATCTGGAAATTATCAGAAGCGCTCCAGAAGATGATGTGAGGGAAAGTTTACCGTGTTCAGCTTCCTCAAGAACCCAGCATTACATGAACAGTGGATGCAGTTTGGGCAACAACGGAGTGTATAAAGTGCCTTGGTGTGTTCTGGTCATTTGAGTGACGACGGCATGCTTCCAGGAGCTTGGCTTTTTCCGGAGAGAATCGGAAAGCTGTATTTATCTTTTATAAATATGATAAAACTAAAGACTTTTTGGAGATATGAAGGATACAGTACTACTCTATAGGTACTCAAGATAAACATGAGATTAGGTGAAACTGTGCATGTTATGTATCCTTTAAGTTATGCAACATTGAAACATTCATGTTTTAAGTCAATGTAATGTAAATTGAAAAGACTTGTAAAGTTAATTTGATTCAACAGAAAATTTAAGGCAGCAACTAATTTTTTACAGTGTAATATTTAATTTTGCTGCTGATATCATATTGCCTAGCCCTACTGTAAAGCATAAATAATAATATTTTTTTGTATCTGTAGATAATGTTAATAGTAAAACACAGAAGCCCAAGCCATCTTATATTCCATGTTTATTTGATTATTCCCAGATACTTTGTGCTAAACTGCTTTAATCTGAAACTCACCCCTGACAGAAACAAGGAACTGCTTTGAGCTCCCGCGGCCTCTGATCTGTACTTCATACAGTCCAGCGTGTTCGGTTCTGGCGTTTGTGATGGTCAGAGATCCAGTTTGATCTAGTTTTAGTCTGTTTCTGAATCGTTCATCAGCATCATTTAAGGAGTGATTGTCAGTTCCTACATCGATTTTAGCTAGGAGGATGCCTTTATCTCCAAACCTCCATATGACCAGATCATCTTTCTGTAATTCAGCAGCATCATTCTGTAGAATCACAGATTCCCCTTCATTCACTGACACTGACTTCACTCCATCTGTCTCTCCAACCACATCTGGAAAAGAAACATAACTGATTTATAAAGATATTTTGTACTGTACAAATCATACTTTGTGATATCATGAAACCTGAAACAAGATCACTTCATTAAATGAAAGAGATAATCTTGCGATACTCACCAAAGATATTCACATGAAATCTCCTGGATGTGCTCTTTCCTCTAGAGATTGTTAGTTTATATTGTCCCGAGTGTATCTTCCTGGTGTTTCTGATGGTGAGAGAGCCAGTTTGTTGGTCCACCTGCAATCTGCCTGCGAATGTCACATCATCGGTGAAAAAAATTGAGGTCAAGTCGCTCTTTCTAGTTATTGTAGATATGAGTGATTCTTTAGGTCCAAATTCCCAGAGTATAGTATCATCGTTCAGTATTTCAGAAAGATTGGTGTGTAGAATTACAGAGTCTCCTTCCGTCACTGACATTGTCTCTTCAGTTTCTGCATTACAAACACCTGCAGAACATAAATGAATTATTATAGATCTAGATTAGTTTAGTAACCTCAGTGAACAGACTCAACTGGAAACATCTGAGTGAAACAAATCAGTTTGTTGAAATAACTTGTTTAACTGGTTTAAAAGAGTACAAAACAATGTTCTACAGCGATGGCAAAGCGGAAGCATCCATATATTCTTCTCAGAGTATTCAACGTTATGTCATTTAACTTTTATTCATATAGTGCTTTAAACAAAATACATTGCGTCAAAGCTCTGAACAACATTCATTTGGAAAACAGTGTGTCAATAATGCAAAATGATAGTTAAAGGCAGTTCATCATTGAATTCAGTGATGTCATCATCTCTGTTCAGTTTAAATAGTGTCTGTGCATTTATTTGCAATCAAGTCAATGATATCGCTGTAGATGAAGTGACCCCAACTAAGCAAGCCAGAGGCGACAGCGGCAAGGAACCGAAACTCCATCGGTGACAGAATGGAGAAAAAAACCTTGGGAGAAACCAGGCTCAGTTGGGGTCAGTTCTCCTCTGACCAGACGAAACCAGTAGTTCAATTCCAGACTGCAGCAAAGTCAGATTGTGAAGAAGAATCATCTGTTTCCTGTGGTCTTGTCCTGGTGCTCCTCTGAGACAAGGTCTTTACAGGGGATCTGTATCTGGGCTCTAGTTGTCCTGGTCTCCGCTGTCTTTCAGGGATGTAGAGGTCCTTTCTAGGTGCTGATCCACCATCTGGTCTGGATACGTACTGGATCCGGGTGACTGCAGTGACCCTCTGATCTGGACACAGACTGGATCTGGTGGCTACGGTGACCTCGGAACAAGAGAGAAACAGTTCCGGTTCCGGTTTACCTAATTAATGCAGCCTAAAAATCCTTTAACGGATTTGGATATTAGAAGCATATTAGTATGTTACGTGTAAGCCAGGTTAAAGAGATGGGTCTTTAATCTAGATTTAAACTGCAAGAGTGTGTCTGCCTCCCGAACAATGTTAGGTAGGTTATTCCAGAGTTTAGGCGCCAAATAGGAAAAGGATCTGCCGCCCGCAGTTGATTTTGATATTCTAGGTATTATCAGATTGAGTTTTGAGAACGTAGCGGACGTAGAGGAGTATAATGTAAAAGGAGCTCATTCAAATACTGAGGTGCTAAACCATTCAGGGCTTTATAAGTAATAAGCAATATTTTAAAATCTATACGATGTTTGATAGGGAGCCAGTGCAGCGATGACAGGACCGGGCTAATATGGTCATACTTCCTGGTTCTAGTAAGAACTCTTGCTGCTGCATTTTGGACTAGCTGTAGTTTGTTTACCAAGCGTGCAGAACAACCACCCAATAAAGCATTACAATAGTCTAACCTTGAGGTCATAAATGAATGGATTAACATTTCTGCATTTGAAAGTTTTAATAGTTGTTGATTTTAATATCCATGTTGATAATGAAAAAGATGCATTAGGATCAGCATTTATAGACATTGTGAACTCTATTGGTGTTAGACAACATGTTTCAGGACCTACTCATTGTCGAAATCATACTCTAGATTTAATACTGTCACATGGAATTGATGTTGATAGTGTTGAAATTATTCAGCCAAGTGATGATATCTCAGATCATTATTTAGTTCTGTGTAAACTTCATATAGCCAAAATTGTAAATTCTACTTCTTGTTACAAGTATCGAAGAACCATCACTTCTACCACAAAAGACAGCTTTTTAAGTTATCTTCCTGATGTATCCGAATTCCTTAGCATATCCAAAACCTCAGAACAACTTGATGATGTAACAGAAACTATGGACTCTCTCTTTTCTAGCACTTTAAATACAGTTGCTCCTTTACGCTTAAGGAAGGTTAAGGAAAACAGTTTGACACCATGGTATAATGAGCATACTCGCACCCTAAAGAGAGCAGCCCGAAAAATGGAGCGCAGCTGGAGGAAAACAAAACTAGAGGTATTTCGTATTGCTTGGCGGGAAAGTAACATATCCTACAGAAGCATTAAAAACTGCTAGATCTGATTACTTTTCTTCTCTTTTAGAAGAAATAAACATAACCCCAGGTATTTATTCAATACAGTGGCTAAATTAACGAAAAATAAAGCCTCAACAAGTGTTGACATTTCCCAACAACACAGCAGTAATGACTTCATGAACTACTTTACTTCTAAAATCGATACTATTAGAGATAAAATCGTAACCATTCAGCCGTCAGCTACAGTTTCGCATCAGACAGTGCACTATAGACCCCCTGAGGAACAGTTCCACTCATTCTCTACTATAGGAGAGGAAGAATTGTATAAACTTGTTAAATCATCTAAACTTACAACATGTATGTTAGTCCCTATACCATCTAAGCTCCTAAAAGAGGTGCTTCCAGAAGTTATAGATCCTCTTCTGACTATTATTAATTCCTCATTGTTATTAGGACATGTCCCCAAAACCTTCAAACTGGCTGTTATTAAGCCTCTCATAAAAAAGCCACAACTTGACCCCAGAGAACTAGTTAATTATAGACCAATCTCGAATCTCCCTTTTCTGTCCAAGATACTAGAAAAGGTGGTCTCCTCACAATTATATTCCTTCTTAGAGAAAAATGGTATATGTGAGGATTTCCAGTCAGGATTTAGCCGTATCATAGTACTGAGACTGCTCTCCTTAGAGTTACAAATGATCTGCTCTTATCATCTGATCGTGGGTGTATCTCTCTATTAGTTTTATTGGATCTTAGTGCTGCGTTTGACACAATTGACCACAACATTCTTTTGCATAGACTTGAACACTTTGTTGGCATCAGTGGAAGTGCATTAGCATGGTTTAAATCGTACTTATATGACCGCCATCAGTTCGTAGCAGTGAATGAAGATGTATCATATCGATCACAAGTGCAGTATGGAGTACCTCAAGGCTCAGTTCTAGGGCCGCTACTCTTCACGCTTTATATGTTACCCTTGGGAGATATCATCAGGAAACATGGTGTTAGCTTTCACTGTTATGCTGATGATACTCAGCTCTATATTTCTTCGCGGCCCGGTGAAATTTACCCATCTGAAAAACTAACGGAATGCATAGTCGATATAAAAAAACTGGATGACGAGTAATTTCTTACTGCTAAATTCTGAAAGAACAGAGGTGTTAATTATGGGACCTAAAAACTCTGCTTGTAATAACCTAGAACACTGTCTAAGACTTGATGGTTGCTCTGTCAATTCTTCATCAGATCCTTTTCCTATTTGGCTCCTAAACTCTGGAATAACCTACCTAACATTGTTCGGGAGGCAGACACACTCTTGCAGTTTAAATCTAGATTAAAGACCCATCTCTTTAAAGGAACACTCCACCGTTTTTTGAAATAGGGCTTATTCACATTATTTCCTACATTTAGATAGGTGGGCAAATGCATTTTTGTGTCAGTGCATGCATTGTTTTAGTTTGACTGGGTCGGCGTTAGCTTAGCTTAGCACAATGAATGGAATCCTTTGTTGCCAGCTAGCATGGCCTGAGTAAAAGTGATCAAAAAAATAAAAAAACCCACCTAATTACTTCTTGTGGCCTGCGTATTCACAACGAGTACAAATAGCGATCCAGATTAACACTAGGCGATTTCCTAGGCAGATATTGACTTGGGACTATATTATGGGGAAGCACAGGCGAAGCACTGCTGCTTAGGCGAAGCACTGCTACTTCGGCGCAGAGAATCACGCAACACATGAAATCCCACGACTTCCGTCAACATACCGGCGTGAATAGTAGCTGCCTGGCTATTTTCCTTACAGTACACGAATGGCGATGAACATGGCTGATTTTGAGAGAGACGAAGAGGGTGACTTCTCAGACAGTCAAGAACCAGAACCATACCTATTTGAACCAGAGTTTACAGAAGACGAGCTGCGTGCTTTGGAAATAGAACGACAGGAGGAGGAGGTTGAGATCGCTCAACAGCCTGAGGACGTGAGGATGAGAGCCAACATGAACTGGTGGTGTGAATGTGGGGGAATATGCCAATCTATGCAGACGGAAATAGAGTGTCTGTGCTGTAGAGAGTGGGACATGTTTTTGCCATTGATGACCAGGCTCAACACGTCAGATCAAGATGAGCGTGCCCGAAGTTGTGTGTGTCACATCTACAGAGGATTTCACGGCGCTGATCCATTCTGCAGTACTCGATTTTTTTTTCCGGTGTGACAAAGTGAACTGGAAAAAATGCCCCACGCCGAATGGACCAAATGGACAGCTGTCCACAGAGTAAGTGATTATTTTAATCATGACGCATGTATAGATCGACCCATGTTATACCTGTATTCACATAGAGTTGATGTTTTCATGTGTTGCGTGATATCTCTGCGCCGAAGTAGCAGTGCTTCCCCATAATATAGACCCAAGTCAATATCTGCCTAGGAAATCGCCTAGTGTTAATCTGGATCGCTATTTGTACTCGCTGTGAATACGCAGGCCACAAGAAGTAATTAGGTGTTTTTTTTTTTAAATTTTTGATCACTTTTACTCAGGCCATGCTAGCTGGAAACAAAGGATTCCATTCATTGTGCTAAGCTAAGCTAACGCCGACCCAGTCAAACTAAAACAATGCATGCACTGACACAAAAATGCATTTGCCCACCTATCTAAATGCAGGAAATAATGTGAATAAGCCCTATTTCAAAAAACGGTGGAGTGTTCCTTTAACCTTTATACACATAACACACTAATATGCTTCTAATATCCAAATCCGTTAAAGGATTTTTAGGCTGCATTAATTAGGTAAACTGGAACCGGAACACTTCACATAACACCCGATGTACTTGCTACATCATTAGAAGAATGGCATCTACGCTAATATTTGTCTGTTTCTCTCTTGTTCCGAGGTCACCGTGGCCACCAGATCCAGTCTGTGTCCAGATCAGAGGGTCACTGCAGTCACCCGGATCCAGTACGTATCCAGACCAGATGGTGGATCAGCACCTAGAAAGGACCTCTACATCCCTGAAAGACAGCTGAGACCAGGACAACTAGAGCCCAGATACAGATCCCCTGTAAAGACCTTGTCTCAGAGGAGCACCAGGACAAGACCACAGGAAACAGATGATTCTTCTGCACAATCTGACTTTGCTGCAGCCTGGAATTGAACTACTGGTTTCGTCTGGTCAGAGGAGAACTGACCCCCAACTGAGCCTGGTTTCTCCCAAGGTTTTTTCTCCATTCTGTCACCGATGGAGTTTCGGTTCCTTGCCGCTGTCGCCTCTGGCTTGCTTAGTTGGGGTCAGTGATGCGCGGGTTGATCCAAAAAGAGAGGTTACAAGTCATCCAAAAATATTTTTCATGATATTCGGGTCACGGTTGGTCGGGTCGTTTGAAAAAAAGATGCCAATTAAACCTGTGTCATTTATATATTACTAGACACAATTTTGAAATACATAGGCCTACACTTTATTGGCTGAATAACTGCCATGAAGATGACGCACAGCTCAGTCTGCAGGTAGAGATGGAGGCGGCAAGAGAACAGGTGAAGACTGGGGAGCAATGGCGCTGTTTTTGCTAAAACATGATTTTGACGACTTCATTAAATTTTGTTTTATGGAAAACTCTTTTTAAAAGATTTTCAATTGCCCATATTTAAAAAATAAGAAGCAAATATATAGCAGACAATGTAATGAGGCGCCGGCACGATCACTAACATTGCATGTGAACTGGAGGATGCCGAAACTCAGCTTGTGCCTCACAGATTTGAGAAATATAGGCTATATATTACAGAACGCTTGAAATGTCTACTTTTAAACTAAAATATTAAAACCAAAATAAATAGGCTACTCTCTGATTATGTAATCCATATGAAATGTGCATTTCTATCTGGCATGGCGAGTCCGCATTGCCAAAACACAAGTTTATTACTAAACAATTAAATGTCTCCTTGCTAATTTAGACACATTCATAATCATTACTTTAACCAGTTCTTTGTGGCAAGCTTTATGCGTGCGGTCATAACACTTATTATCCTGTAGGCTATAGCCTATTTAAGTAATTAAATTAATATAAAATGGTGATTTGCCCACGAACTACTAGTCGACTAGAAAAAAATTTTTGGAGGCAGCCCTTATTCCACATATTTTGGAACCAGCAGGTCACTCTGGGTTGAGTGAGCGACTGCACAGAATGAGTGAGCAGAGCGGAATATTCAGAAATGTGCTCTCCGCTCACGAGCTATGACCTATAATACATTGTAGACATTGATCCCTTAAAACACTTAATTTATATTTTGTTTTTATTTGATTTATCTTGAGATGTTTTAAGTTTAAATTTCAGCTCAGTAAAACACTTTAAGCACCAACACTTTTAACAAAAGCATTTGTTTGTTGTCTCATTAAGACATTTAGCACCACCTACTGGCAGATTTAATTTATTATTTAGAGTATAATTTCATTAATGAAATAACAATTCTGTCATTTACTCACATGGTCCAAAAGAGAATATGTAATAAATGTTATCAAACTAAATATTTCTCGCCGAACCTACTATTTGAAATCTCTGGTTGATGCTTTACAAAACAATAACTTTAAATTAAATTAACATTTGGGATTAATTTCTCCAAATTTTATGTGCAGTTAATTAGATTAATTAACACATAATGTAATTAATTAGATTAAAAAATTGTAAGGGATTAGGTGGCTGGGATTGTGTGGGGTTTAATCACTTTATCTTTGTTTTTTCTCTGTAGAACACTTTTTGCTTTTGTGCCAATTCCGTCTTCACTTTTTCTAGGTAATCTGTGGCCATCTATGGTTTTCTTTTTGTTGTTTTACTTTTATTGCATCAAAGATTGTTGATGTGATGTTTTAATATTTTAATATTTTTGACCCCGACTGAATAAGGATGTGCCTGTTGCAATCATTGTGTGAGACGTCACATCCAGTATGATTGTGTTTGTACCTCAAACCGTCTTTAAATGTTTACTCGGCTTGCACCGGACACACGATGGATGAATATTTTCGGCAGATATCGACGGCTGTTTGAGAAGAGACTTGCAATTGTTTTAAAGGTTTGCCACATTATTTATTAATGTTGGTTTCGCTTTTAAACGCTTGAAGACTTAAGTTGATGTCTGAAACCGAAAGTATCATGAATGGAACTAAAAGAATAACATAAATCCACTTACCTCCCAAAAGCAACAGAGACAACAATATTGTCATCTGCGTGTTTTCGTAGAACCGTGAATGTACTACAAATGATTTATGGAGATGAATTAATATTCTGCTGTTTCGCTGATTCTCCATTGTGTTCTTCCTTCAGGAGCGGAGCCCAGGAGATAGCCTTCCCTCACCTCTGTTTCTCATATAAGTGACGCTTACAAGTACACAGTGTTTGAATTCTTGGAAGATTCAGAGAGGAGAGACACAAAAACAACAACGGTATATTAAAAACAAAAAAGATGGACGAGACACACCACTTCCTTCATGCACAAAAGTGAAACTCTTCTTCTTCGGTTTTATGGCGGGTAGCAGCAAAGTTAGGTGCATTAACGCCACCTACTGTATTGGAGTGTGAACAA
Source organism: Carassius auratus (assembly GCF_003368295.1). Lineage (NCBI taxonomy): Eukaryota > Metazoa > Chordata > Actinopteri > Cypriniformes > Cyprinidae > Carassius > Carassius auratus. Next base: position 183,502 of record NC_039257.1, on the reverse strand, counting down.
GAGTTTATCCTTTCACAATCTGAGGACAAAAAAAAAATCTATTAATCAGCTCAGTTCTTTTAAGATACAAAATTAAACTGTCTAATCCATAAGTAAATATCGTTTTAAGATTTAGGTATCCCCTCCCATCTTTCGAAGTTCATTTTTCATTGTTTCTCGTTCATTATTATATTTTTGACAAACACAAATTACATGCTCTACTGATTCCTTCATTTCACAGTGCTCACATAATCCTGTAGGATGTGTATTTATTATTTTTAAGGTTTTATTCAGCATTGAATGCCCAACCCTTTATAGGGAATGTGAAGGTGACGTCACGCCGTGTTGCATTATGGGTCCTCCGCCATATTTGCAGGATCGCGCCCTATACCCTATACCGCTGTATTTGAATTCGTGTGTTGGAGGCTGTGTTTGGATTTTCTGTCGAGATTTTAATAAACGTCGATATGGTTGGCCAGTACCGCTCGATCAAAAACTGCCATAGCAGGTCACACGATCGTTCAGGGAGGAAACTGAACAACGGAATACGTTTTTGCAGCTTTCCTTCCTGGAAAAAACAACAAGGGAAGCAGGTGGAGGAGCTGACGAAAAGATGCCGGATCACTGCGGTCAAGCCAGCCGCACTTCAGAAAAACACCGTCAAGCCAGCCGCGAGTGAAATTTAGATGCGCGTGTATTACTATAATTACGGCAATAGCAGGAACAACAGAGAGGGAACGCGCTTTCAGAGCGCTTTTCATCTATACGTTCAGATTTGATATATGACGACCTTTTTTGCCCATCTACTCTAATATTCGTGTAACTTATTGTTTTCCTTGACTGCTCTGTATTACTATAATTTTCAGCCTTTCAAAGCATTACAATTATTAGTAGAAAACGAGATATGGGACATTCATTGATTTAGAAGACACTTTTTTATGATGAGAAAGAAGCAATTAAAGGTCAGTTCTTAAAGAAGACATCCCATACTATATCCATACCTCACATAAAACCATTTTAATGGAGCCTTTTAGAGATATAGGATAATATTACACTTTACAAGTCTTTTAAGATCCCATTTCTAAGAAGTAGAAAAAAAAAACAATGGTCAGTTCTTATAAGGGACATCGCATACTATATGCAAACTTCATATCAAACCATTGTACAACAGCATTTTGGAGATATTGGACATTAGTTCATTTTAAAGGGCCATAAAAGATCCAATGTCTAATAAGTAGAAAAAACAATAGTTGGTTCTTATAAGGGACGTCCCATACCATATGCACACCTCATATCAAACCATTGTACAACAGCATTTTTGAGATATGGGACATTATTACACTTTAAAGGGTTATAAAGATCATATTTCTAATAAATAGAAAAAAACAATGGTCAGTTCTTATCAGGGACGTCCCATCCTATATACACAAAAAATCATTTTGCTGCAGCATTTTTGAGATATGGGTCCATATGGCGATTAAGAGGGCTATAAAGACCCCTATAGCGGTGAGTGGAGCAGGCGTCGCTCATTTCCAGTCACTCCACTGGCCTCATTCCGTTCTCATGGTTCGCGGCCCCGCCCCACTCATCACAACCCTATTTCTAATAAGTAGAAAAAAAACAAAGGTCAGTTCATATAAGGGACATCCCAAACTATATGCAAACGTCATATCAAACCATTTTACTGCAGCATTTTTGAGATATGCGTCCATATCGCGATTTAGAGGGCTATAAAGTCAACATTTCTAATAAGTAGAAAAAAACAAACGTCAGTTCTTATCAGGGACGTCACATACTATATGCACCCTTCATATGAAACATTTAACTGCAGCATTTTTAAGATGAGACATTTTTACACTTCAAAGGGCTGTAAAGATCCCATTTCTAATAAGTAGAAAAAAACAAAAGTCAGTTCTTATCAGGGATGTCCCATACTATATGCACACCTCATATCAAACCATTTTACTGCAGCATTTTCGAGATATGGGACATTATTACACTTTAAAGGGATATAAAGATCCCATTTTTTATAAGTAGAAAAAAACAATGGTCTGTTCCTATAAGGGACGTCCCATACTATATGCACACCTCATATCAAACCATTTTACGTCAGCATTTTTGAGATATGGGACATTATTACACTTTAAATGGCTATAAAGATCCCATTTGTAATAAGTAGAAAAATAGAATAGTCAGTTCTTATCAGGGACGTCCCATATTATATGCACACATCATATCAAACCATTTTACTGCAGCATTTTTGAGATATGGGTCCAAATGGTGATTTGGAGTGCTATAAAGATCCCATTTCTAATAAGTAGAAAAAAACAATAGTCAATTCTTATCAGGGACATCCCATACTATATGCACCCTTCATATGAAACCATTTTACTGCAGCATTTTTAAGATACGGGACATTATTACACTTTAAAGGGCAGTAAAGATCCAATTTCTAATAAGTAGAAAAAAGCAACAGTCAGTTCTTATCAGGGACGTCCCATACTATATGCACACCTCATATCAAACCATTTTACGGCACCATTTTCAGATATGGGACTATATGGTGATTTATTGGGCTATAAATATCCCATGTCGCTCCCACATTATCTTGTGTTCTTAATACCTGTGTATATACAATGTAACTACATGTGTACGTAATATATAACACAGTGTAAGTACACATTGGTATATAGTATCCATGGCTATAATATTTTTGTAACAACCCTCAGAATGGTTTGTGCAAGTACAAATGTATAACAGGACATGTAAATCTACATTTTGTAACAACAATATGTATAAGAGTAATTTGAACCATTTGATCCAGGTGGTGGAGATGGGTGGGTTTAGGGTTCGGTAAAGTGGGAGGAGTTGGTGCACCACTTTAATACCCGTGTACTTACATGGTAACTCCTCAGGAACTGTCGACTTCATTTAAAGTGCAACATTGTGGACACCAACCACATTTTATATGTAAATTCTAATGTACTTGCAACTGCAGTGTAACATAGGGGTAATTACATAATAAATTGAATATTGCTATTAGTCCTGTTACACATTTGCACTTTCTTACCAATAAATTTTATCACCAATGTCCTGTTGCACATTTGTACTTACACATACCATTCAATGGGTTATTACAAATATGTAGTTACACAAACATTAGAGCTATAGATACTATGTACCAATGTGTACTTACACTGTGGTTACATACATACACATCTAATTACTAAGTACACAGGTATTAGGGACACAATATAAAGTGGAACCCCCATTTCTAATAAGTTGAAAAAAAAAACAATATTTAGTTTGTATATTGGAGGTGCCATACTATATTCACACCTTATATAAAAAAGTTTTACTGCATTTCTAGCATTTTGCAAAGATGTTTTTTCTGAAATGTATTCTGTTTCAGAGGCCTAGAAAGACCCCATTTCTAATAAGTAGAAGAATACAATGATCAGTTAGTACATGGGACATCCCACAAGCACACCTTATATAAAACTATTTTACTGAAGTATTTGGTGTATAAAGATATTTTACGATAGCAATTTGGGGTTAAAAATCAAGAAAATCCTCAGAAACTCCAGTTTTGAGAACTATTTCAAATAAGTTTTAAAAAAGGCCATTCCCTCTAAAGTTCCTCCTATATTTTAAGCACACCTAATGTGAAGTCTGTGTACTGTGGCAGTTTGTAGAAGCATGCATTCATATAGAACAAAACACTCAAATACAGTTTAATATTTCCTAATTTTTTTGCAACCTATAGAAATGTTTTTTTCAAATACTTAAAAGAAATAATGGCCTTTTCTTAAAAAGTAGCTCATATTCTATCAGCACAGATAATCTGAAGTCTGTGTACTTTGGCAGTTTGTTGCATACATCCAAATTAAATAAATTATATATATATATATATATATATATATATATATATATATATATATATATATATATATATATATATATATATATATATCAGACTTCAGACTATCTGTGCTGATAGAATATGAGCTACTTTATATATATATTAGGGACTGGATATTTTTTCCCCAGTTTTGAGGTTTATATAAACATCAGGTTAAATACATACAGTACATAAAAATAATGGCCTTTGCATGCAAGGCACTCCCTATTCTTTCAGCAAATATGAAGTCACACACACTTGTCTGTCACACTATACTTCACACACTTTCTAAACACCAAATATGGAGTCTTTGCTCTGTGAAAGTTTAGAGTAGCTTGCATTCAATGGATGAATGGATCATAGCGTATCCCCAGTCTTGTTTCTGGAAATCTCACTTAAAGTTCAGTTCCAACCCTAATCTAATTAAGAGTCAGGAACAATTCATAGTTACAGAAAGGTTTGCTGGAGCAGGATTGACACTGAACTCTGCACGAAGGTAGTATTATTATGTGCCTTTTAAAAATAGTAAGTGTTCCTACTTATGTAGTTAAATAGCATTTTGTTGAATTAGAATACATGTAAGTCCAAACTGCCAAAGTACCCAGATTTGATTTTAGCTGTGCTAATAAAGTAGGAGGTGCCTTGCATGAAATGGGCATCGTTTTCCTCTACTTTTATAAGCTGACATTTCTACATGTCTCAAAGTTATGCAAAGTCTCAGAACTGACTCTGAATGCATGCAGTTCCAGATTGGTAAACTGAAATGTTTTTTTATAATGGCTGCACATATTTGGTGATGTCCCTTATGACAATTGTTTATTATTATTATTATTATTATTATTGGAATAGATAAATGTAATGTTTTATAACTCTATATGTGAAATACTTGCTAGCTCTTAAAAAAAACCATACAGTAAAATGTTTTCCATGGATTTACTCATAGATTTTAGAAAACATTACATTTCTCTATGAGCCTCTGAAGTGAATATACCCTTTATCTTTATAGCCCCCTAAAGCACAATATAGGTCCATATCTCATTAATGTTGCAGTAGACTGGGTTTTATATCAAACCATTATGTGTGCATATAGTATGGGATGTCCCTGATAAGAACTGACCATTGTTTTTTTTCTACTTATTAGAAATGGGATCATTAAAGCCCGTTAAAGTGTAATAATGTACCATATCTCAAAAGTCCTGCAGTAAAATGGTTTGATATGAGGTGTGCATATACTATGGGACATCCCTGATAAGAACTGACTGTTGTTTTTTTCTACTTATTAGAAATGTTGTCTTTATAGCCCTCTAAATCATTGTATTGTCCCATATCTGAAAAATGCTGCAGTAACAGGGTTTGATATGAGGTGTGCATATAGTATGGGACATCCCTGATAAGAACTGACTGTTGTTTTTTTCTACTTATTAGAAATGGGATCTTTACAGCCATTTATAGTGTAATAATGTCCCGTATCTTAAAAATGCTGCAGTAAAATGGTTTCATATGAAGGGTGCATATAGTATGGGATGTCTCTGATAAGAACTGACTATTGTTTTTTTCTGCTTATTAGAAATGGGATCTTTATAGCCCTCTAAATCATTGTATTGTCCCATAGCTGAAAAATGCTGCAGTAAAATGGTTTGATATGAGGTGTGCATATAGTATGGCATGTCCTTTATAAGAACTGACCATTGTTTTTTTCTGCTTATTAGAAATTATGTCTTTATAGCCCTCCAAATCACCATTTGGACCCATATCTCAAAAATGCTGCAGTAAAATGGCTTGATATGATGTGTGCATATAGTATGGGACGTCCCTGATAAAAACTGACTATTCTTTTTTTCTACTTATTAGAAATGGGATCTTTACAGCCCTTTATAGTGTAATAATGTCCCGTATCTTAAAAATGCTGCAGTAAAATGGTTTCATATGAAGGGTGCATATAGTATGGGATGTCCCTGATAAGAACTGACTATTGTTTTTTTCTACTTATTAGAAATGGGATCTTTATAGCCCTCTAAATCACTGGTTCTCAACCGGTGGGGCGCGGACACTCTCCAGGGGGGGCGCGAGTAGGCTACAGGATAGGAAAAAAAAACTGAAAAAAAAAAAAAAATTTGCAAAAATAATGTATCACTAAACTACTGTCATAAAATTTATAGTTTTGTATATACATAACTCCTGAATAAAAATTAAAATGTGTTTGCACTGATTTAAAAAAAAAAAAAAGTTTTGAACAAATTTGATTGGTTTGTCGATAGTGAGCGCAAATGCAGGTGATGCGGTTCCCTATCATAGGTCACTTCGATGCTGCGGTGACGTCACCACGTATGGGAACACCTCCGGTGTGACGAATGTCTGAAGCCCTATACCATCGCGCCAATCCTATTGGCCAAATGGTGCATAGCACCACCCTACGCATGCGCACGCATGATATACCTGGGTGCAGCGCGCCATTTCGCTCAGATTTCATTCCTTCAGGAATAGCGAATCATCTGTGCCCTATCATCTCGCGTTCTCCAGCGATATTCTTCGAGCAGTGTTTAACTCCTCTTTCGCGGACGCGATGAGTCAACGAAAGGTAAGAGCCGTATATGGGTTTATCACAGGGAGGCACTCATGAGAGATTCGTTTGCAGCCTCTCTCATGTTCTCTCTGTGATAGCCTACGGCTATGGTAAAATAAAGAAAAGTATCCGCGCTCTGGAGTCTATTTCTTCAGTCGCCTCGCGTCTAACCCCCACCGTTCGCTTCTGCGGTCGCCGAGGCCCCGCACGAGGTGTTGGTTAGGGGCGATATGTGCGGCTTGACTATGAGTACAGTGATGCACTGGAAAATTTCCACTTGCTCGCTCTTCCCTACTCGAGCGCGTTAATCAGAGCAGTTTTGCTTTTATACTATGTTGTCTAACCGCAGCTTCGAACTCAGAGTAGGCTCTGACCGGCATAAGCGGTTCTCTCCCTCCGAGCGGACAGGAGAAACGCGCTTCCCCTTCCTCAGTGTGCTATTATGTGGCTATTCGCGCGGTGGATAAATTACCCTTCTCACGGACCTCCACCAAGAGGTTTCGAGGTCCTGGAAGCAGCCTTATCAGCGCATATCACGAACGGCGCGGGTTTTTGCCACGATTAAGTGACATGGCGGACTGCTATTATATAGTGATGCCGTTTGACTACCTCTCTAGCCGAACGGATCGCGCCAAACTCCGCCGCGACCTAGTCTCGTCTAAGACGTATCGAGTCGTGTCTATTTCGGCAAATTTTATTCTCTTATTACGGTTCTTACGAGAAGCCTCTCGTTCTTACCCCCACACTCTAACATTGACTGTCTCGCAGCACAAGCACTTCGAGCGTCACTGAACTGAGCTGTTATTTGAGCGCCCCTCAGACACTGCACTATTCAGCCTTCAGAGTCTGAGGGACGCCACAAGAGACTGGCGAATATGGCCAGTTTATGACGGCTCACACAGCTGCCGCGTTCTCGCTAGCGGCGTGGCCCTATGTTTATCTTGTTGGATTAAATCCTGCCGTGGACACACTTCAGGATTATACACAACGAAACACAGCGAGTTTGACGCATGCATTTTCCTTATATGTTTGATGGGGTCTGTGCCCTCCACTGAAGAGTGCTGTTGGACTGCTAATGCACATCCAACCCTCTCACTGCAGTCCCCACACTCTAACATTGACTGTCTCGCAGCACAAGCACTTCGAGCGTCACTGAACTGAGCTGTTATTTGAGCGCCCCCTCAGACACTCTGCACTATTCAGCCTTCAGAGTCTGAGGGACGCCACGAGAGACTGGCGAATATGGCCAGTTATGACGGCTCACACAGCTGCCGCGTTCTCGCTAGCGGCGTGGCCTAATGTTATCTTGTTGGATTAAATCCTGCCGTGAACACGCTTCAGGATTATACACAACGAAACGCAGCGAGTTTGACGCTTGCGCTTTCCTTCTATGTTTGCCAGGGTCTGTGCCCTCCACTAGAGAGTGCTGTTGGACTGCTAATGCACATCCAACCCTTTCACTGCAGTCCCCACGCTCTAACATTGACTGTCTCGCAGCAAAGGCACCTCGAGCATCATTGGATTGAGCTATCATTTGAGCGCCCCCTCAGACACTCTGCACTATTCAGCCTTCAGAGTCTGAGGGACGCCACAAGAGACTGGCGAATATGGCCAGTTTATGACGGCTCACACAGCTGCCGCGTTCTCGCAATGGCGACGTGGCCCGATTTTTATTTTGGTGAATTAAATCCTGCCGTGGATACGCTTCAGGATTATACACAACGAAACGCAGCGAGTTTACGCATGCGTTTTACTTCATGTTCGCCAGGGACTGTGCCCTCCACTATAGAGTGCTGTTGGACCGCTAATGCGCATCCAACACTCTCACTGCCGTCCCTACGCTCTAACATTGACTGTCTCGCAGCAAACAGCGCTTCGAGCAGCATTGGATCGGGCTGTAACGCCAGGCGTAAATAAATAAATAATAATCCCTCAGACACTCTGCGCAATCCAGCTTTCAGATTTCGAGGGGCGATTCAAGGGTCTTACACAGACGACCCATTTATGACGGCTCGCACAGCCGCCATTTTAGTTAGCGGCAGAGCCTGATGTTCAATTCGTTGGTCTAATTCCTGCCGTGGACACGTTTCAGGATTATACACAACGGGACGCAATAGCTCTTATGCATACACTTCCCCTGTGCACGAATGCCGCAGGCTTTTCCGTGCACGGACATTTATGTGTATGACAGCGTTGCAGAAAGCGGAAATTTGAGACTGCTAGTATCGTTTTGGGTCGCGTGGAACGCTTGCCCTGCATTTCTCAATGGGTGTTACGCACAATTGTCACGGATACACCAATTCGTTTTTTAGAGGCCCGCCTCTTTTCCGCTAATTCTTTCCACGGTGGTAAACTGATGGTAATAGCAGTGTTGTAACAGGAGATGTCAACTCTGCTGAGCAAAGGGGCTATAGAAGTCGTAGACCCCGTACTTCTCAAATGCATGGATGTAGCTCTGGCCCCGTTGCGGCTCCAGGGTGTCCGTCTGTTAACCACTTAGACGATTGGCAGCGCCATTCCCCGTAATTTGTCTGGGGTTACTTCACATGCGCCCTTTTCATTGGAAAAATGGGCGGAAAAACGAAATATTTCACCCCGTTGTCTTCCGCATCCGACGATTTTGGTGACACAGAGTTGTGTGATGTCGTTAAAGCTATGGATACCAACCGAGTTTCTCCTACCGGGGTTCGGCTGGGGATTTGAGCTTTCCCAGAGACCGTCACGACGGATGCGTCTTTGACCGGTTGGGGAGCTGTTTGTCAAGGGCTACCAGCCCATGGAGTGTGGACAGCTGCACAACGCAGTTGGTATATAACCGGTTGGAATTACTGGCAGTTTTCTGGCTCTCCAGTAATTCGCGAATCTGCTGATCGGCCGTCTTGTGCTGCTCAGATCAGACAACACAGCATTTGTCTCATACCTGAATCATTAGGAAGGATTACGCTCTCGCCCCCTGTGCAGGCTGGCAAGACATGTTCTTCTTTGGTCTCAGAAAAAATTTCTGTTGTTCATGTGCCCGGACGTTTGAACTTCGGAGCGGATATGCTATCCAGACAGGCTCTGGAACAGGGAGAATGGAGATTACACCCCCAGATGGTGAATCTTTTATGGCGGATATTCGGCAAAGCGAAAGTGGATTTATTCGCGTCGAACATGACTACGCATTGCCCGCTATGGTTCTCCCTATGCCCCCCGTCGCCCCTGGGCGTGGATGCATTAGCTCACAGCTGGCCCAGGACCAGTCTGTATGCTTTTCCTCCGATTCGTTTGATCCCAGCGGTATTATGCAGATTACGCCGGGACAGAGTGGAACAGCTGCTGCTGGTGGCTCCGCGATGGCACACGCAGCCGTGGTTTGCGGATCTGATCAGTCTGCTAGCGGGCTCTCCGTGGGAGATTCCCCTCAGACAGGATTTATCACAAGCACAGGGGCTGATTTGGCACCCGAGGCCAGATCTGTGGAAACTGTGGGCGTGGCCACTGAGCAGAGTGCATTAGTATGTCCCGGTCTTTCTGTTGAAACCACTGAGACTATATTGAGTTCTAGAGCAGCTTCTACGAGACGCTTATATGCTTTCAAGTGGAGACTGATTACAGCCTGGTGTGGCAATCGTAATGTGGATCCAGTTTACTGCCCAGTGGCTTCAGTGCTGGAGTTCCTCCAGGATCGTTTTTCGGATGGCGTAACACCAGCCACTTTAAAGGTTACGTGGCAGCCATTTCAGCTTACCACGAATACATAGGCGGTGCCACTGTGGGGCGTCATCCACTAGTTTCTCGTTTCATACAGCGTGCGCGACGGCTGAGGCCTTTCCGCCCTGTGCGAGTTCCTTCATGGGATTTATCCATTGTGTTGCAGGGTTTGTCAGGGCATCCGTTTGAGCCCTTGGAGACTGTATCGGATAAATTCCTGACACTGAAGACACTTCTTCTCATGGCTTTATCCTCCCTCAAGAGAGTTGGGGATTTACAGGCTCTTTCTGTTTCACCCTCATGCATGGAATTTGCACCGGGCTCTGTGAAGGTGCTGCTGCGGCCCAGGCCTAACTATGTTCCTAAGGTCGCATCTAACCCCTTTCGCTTTCAGCAAGTGTTCCTGGAAGCTTTTTCACCTGCTGAGGCTGGGTCAGGAGATCTAAGTCTTTGCCCTGTGAGAGCTTTAGAGACTTATGTGGATCGTACAGCCCCTTGGCGTGAATCTGACCAGCTGTTGTCTGTTTTGGACATAAAAGTAAGGGCCATGCGGTTACAAAGCAGCGCATGTCCCATTGGCTGGTGGGGGCAATTTCTTTGGCCTATGAGGCGCGCGGCCTCGCTTCGCCCTTAGGAATTAAGGCTCATTCCACTTGAGCTGTGGCTTCTTCTCAAGCTTTTCTCAGTGGATCTTCTATGGATGATATTTGTGCTGCGGCAGGATGGTCCTCACCGAGCACTTTTATCAAGTCCTACAGTCTGGATGTGAGGATGGCTCCTGGTTCCCGGGTTCTCTCCGCTTGAGCAGATGCTTCCTCGGATCTCAGTTATCAGGTACGTCAGGCGTTTTGGTATATCGTTCCCATACGTGGTGACGTCACCGCAGCATCGAAGTGACCTATGATAGGGAACATCTCGGTTACGTATGTAACCTTGGTTCCCTGAATAGGGAACGAGATGCTGCGGTTCTGGCCGTTCCGTACCTTGATAATTTCTTCATCTTCAGTCATGAAATCTGAGCGAAATGGCGCGCTGCACCCAGGTATATCATGCGTGCGCATGCGTAGGGTGGTGCTATGCGCCATTTGGCCAATAGGATTGGCGGGATGGTATAGGGCTTCAGACATTCGTCACACCGGAGGTGTTCCCATACGTGGTGACGTCACCGCAGCATCTCGTTCCCTATTCAGGGAACCAAGGTTACATACGTAACCGAGATGTTTTATTTAGCGAGTCATTGAGTCGTTCATTTTCAGTGATGGGAATAACGGCGTTATAAATAACGGCGTTAATAACGGCATTACTTTTTCCAGTAACGAGTAATCTAATTGATTACTCTTCTCATCTTAATAACGCCGTTACCGTTACTGCCAAAAAATGCGGCGCGTTACTATAACTGATGATGAAGCTGTTTTTTTGTTTGTTTGTTTTTTCATCAGACCAACTAGATCTCTGAGCGAGAGGCAAATACTTTTTTTTACTGTTCTTCCTTGGTTAGTGGGCAGAGCACGAGACAAGCGCATAAATGCTGACGATTGGCTGAGGTAGAGTAAAATTTCATTGTAAGCCAATCAGAGGTAGAGTTGGGCGGGTGTTCGAAAGCACGCATAGTACTGATGGGAATTCGGCTCTTTTGACTCAGCTCACTGAAAAGAACCGGCTCTTTGGCTCACAAACGGCTCTTTAAATGACTTTGACTATAATATTTTAACTTTTATTACATAATTATTTAATTTCTATAGGCTAAATTTGAAAAAATAGAAAAAATCAGATATGCGAGCCAGCTCCCGAAGTTCAACTAAAAGAGCCGGCTCTTAGAGTCGGCTCATTCGCGAATCGCGAACGACTCCTCAAAAGCTCATTCGCGAACGAGTCGATCCATCATCACTAACGCTCATGAATTGCGAACAACCCATCATAACGCATAGTCGGACAGGACAGGACACACAAGGAACAACACAAGCCAGTCAGTCAACGAGAGACAGGTATGGCAAGGAGCCCAAATAATCCAAAAGTAGCCTTCTCTAAATGGAAGTATATACATTACTTTTTCCTTCAAGAAATTAAAGAAACAATAAAAGGAAATATCAAAAGTTCCCAAAAATCTATCGTGTTATTTGCATTGATCCACTATATAAACATAATATCTACATACATGGCATTTGATTGGAGGCTAGTCTCACTTTGTCCCACAGCAACATTTTTTTTTAGATGTGTGTACAATGTTTCATGTTTCTGTTAATAATGTATTGTATTAAGTGTCCATTTCATTATAATATTCAGATTTATCATAAATAATTGAACATGCACATGTATTTTAAGTTCCTTTAAAGAGGGGTAGAGGTGGGGTCACATTTGAGCATTTAAAATTAAATTTTACTTGAAAGTAACGCAATAGTTACTTTCTTAAGTAACTAGTTACTTTTAAAATTTGTAACTGAGTAACTAATTTAGTTACTTTTTGGAAGAAGTAACTAGTAAATGTAACTAATTACTTTTTAAAAGTAACTTGCCCAACACTGTTCATTTTAAACGATTCGTTCAAACGGCCGATTCATCCAGAATGAGACAGATGTTTGTGAATGGGTCATTGAATCTTTGACTCAAACGATTTGTTCAAAACACTGAATCATTCAAAACACGATTGAGAGTGTTTCTGTGAGATGCCCTATGTTGTGATCTTTGTATGGATTCATCGGATCTATTTTCGCTGCTAAAATAGACCAAAACAGTCAATATTTCGTCTAAAATGTAAGTGACTTAATATTATTAACTTGTTTGTTGAACTGTCATATCAGTGTCACATTTTCAATCGCGAGGTGATGGTAAATTAAGTGATGGTCAATTGTCAGCTCTCTTGGTCGTCTGGTCGTGTGATGTATGTTGCTGAACTGTATTCAAATGTTAGAAATATAAAAACACCACATTTTGAAATTTAACTGCAGTATGTCAATTTAGTTTACTTGTGTGTGCTGCGCTCATAGACTTTAGAAAACGGCGCTCATTTGTTTGATTTCTCCTCGAGAAGCTGCGCAAGCCTCAAAAGTTTAAGGTCCTTGCACCCTGAGTCCGAAATTGTCGTATTCGTTTTTTCATATTCGTCATTTGGTGGCTGTCAATGGTCAAAAACACCCCTCAAAATATTTGTTACGGATGCGAAAAATGCAGAAAATCGAAACATCCGAATTAATTTTTATGACGGACGGAGGTTTCAGAGGCTGCAAACGTGAGGTCGTATTTTGTTTTATATATATATATGAACGAATAAACTAGTCAGAATATAGGCTACAGCTTTCCTTTGGTTTTTGGGAATCCTCACACGCACGCAACCACGCACACACAAACATGTTTAAATACATTTATGTTGTTAATAAATAAATAACAATAAATTGTTGTAACAGCAATATCTCCAAGTCTTGTTTCTCACTGTAAAAATGTCATGATTTGCCAATGCAATGAGAGAACCGTGACTTTTACTGATGTTTTTGGAGACTTTTGTGGTGTTTGGAGACTCGAAAGCATGAATCACTCTGCAGTTAGGCCTACTGTGCTCAACGAGCAGCGGCTGCTGCCGTGAGCCCCTCTCCCGTCCAAAAGCACTCACAGGCGGTCTCAGTAGCCTCGCGCAGCAGTCCCAGCCTGCAGTCAGAGCAGAGAGCAGACACACACACCCCTCCGCGTCCAGGCTGCAAATGACTCACGCATGCGCATGGCCGCCGCTGTTCCCGCCCTGGCTTACAGAGCGGGGTGCAAATGTAAATTTTCACTCACTCTCATAAAAAATAAATAAATCACTGCATTTAAATTGACTCACGACATAGCTCTCCATTCACTCTAGTCTTGTCTCTTGCCAAGTTCGCTTGTGCCAGCTCTCGCTCTGTTATCAATCTCGAATTACATAGGCCTTTACTACAGAACCCCAACAGTCTTTTTAAAGACTAAACCCACAAACATTCTTTTTAAAGATTATATTAAATCTCAGCCCTAGCCAGTAATTTTTTTAGCTACACTTAGCTAAAACTACCCACGCGACTAAGACACACACTCACTCACACACACACAAACACGCACACACACACACACACACACACACACACACATACACGAGGACTACAATCATTTAGTATTAAAATAAAATCTGAATTGTCTGCAAAATAATTATTTTTGATTAGCCCCTGATACATCTCTCAACATAGCCACACACACAGTTACATATTGCCTAAACTTTATTGAAAACACATAACAAAAATGGAGAAATTTCTTGTGAGGACCAACAAGCCAACCGACGCACCACCAGCTGCAAAAAAGCTTCGAAGGTACGATGAAGCATACCTGCAATTTGGGTTTACAGTCACGGCTGATCTGAGACCTCAGTGTGTCGTGTGTGCCGAGGTGCTGGCTAACGACAGTATGAAGCCCTGCAAATTAAAAAGGCACCTTGAAACAAAGCATGCTGGCATTAAAAATAAACCGGCTGAATATTTTAAAAGAAAGCTTGATGGCCTCCATCAGCAACAGGCAACCATTCAGTCCACAGCACTGTGTCTAAACAGTGTTTGGAGGCATCGTATGTAGTGGCCAAAAGAATTGGTAAACTGGGTAAACCGCATACAATCACAGAGACTCTCATTTTGCCGGCAGCACAAGACATGTGCAGAATAATGATAGGTGATAGTTTAGCAGCCAAACTTGGTGCAATACCCCTGTCCAATGACACAGTCGCTAGGAGAATTGTAGACATGTCCAATGATATCAGAGAGCAACTGATAGAGTTTGTAAAAAAGAGTCCTTACTACGCGCTGCAGCTGGACGAATCCACTGATATTGCTGGGCAGGCACAGCTCCTCACTTATGTCAGGTATCTGCGGGACAAGGCGATTGAGGAGGATGTCCTGTTTTGCCGGCCTCTTCAGTCACACACTACAGGAGAAGCCATTTTCAATGTCCTTGATATTTTTATCCGTGAAAATGGTTTGGCTTGGGACCGATGCGTTGGCCTATGCACAGATAGTGCGCAGGCAATGACGGGGCGTCAGCGTGGCATAGCTGCTCGCGTTCAGCAAGTAGCTCCACTTGTGAAATGGACACATTGCATGGTCCATCGCGAAGCACTAGCTGCTAAAAAAATGCCAGTTCTCTTTGACTCCGTGCTGAACCAGTCCGTGAAAATGATAAATCTAATCAAATCACGGCCGCTAAACTCTCGTTTGTTTGGGGTCCTCTGCCAGGAGATGGGGTCAGGGCACGAACAGCTGCTTCTGCACACTGAAGTTCGCTGGCTCTCCAGGGGTCGGGTGTTACAGCGGTTGTATGAGCTGCGAGAGGAGGTGAAGTGGTTTTTGACAGAAATCAAATCAGATCTGGCGAAGCATCTGGATGACACTATGTGGCTTGCATCTCTGTCCTATTTGGTCGATATATTTGACCGCTTGAATGGCCTCAACCTGTCTTTGCAAGGCCGCGAAACTCATATTTTGCTCCTTGCAAACAAAGTGCATGCCTTCACACAAAAACTCTTTCGTCATTCTGGGCAGCACTGATGCAGGAATACCCTCAACTCTGTGACATTGCCTTGAAGATTCTCCTTCCTTTCGCGTCGACATATTTGTGTGAGGCAGGATTCTCAAAAATGACTGCACTCAAAACGAAATACCGCAATCGTGCACAAATTGAGGATGATTTGAGGCTATGTTTATCAAACATTGAGCCAAGAATTGAGGATCTTTGCAAGGCAAAGCAGGCTCAGGTCTCACATTAACATCACCTACCTGCAAGCTTCTGTAAAAAATGCGGATGATGCCTACTATTAGGCCTAGTAATAATTATAATAAAGCATATATTAATATCAGAGGTCTGGAGCAATTCCCAATTATAGCAATAGCCTAGTAATGATAATAGGCCTACTGATGATAATAATAATAATAATAATAACTAGAATTAAAAGTTAGTGAACTAACTTTGATGTTGGCTTGGCCATCTTGGCCATGGAGCAAAAGAGCCAAAGTACTTGTGTGCCCAACATTGAGTTGCCCCGCTGCAAAATTAATACAAATAATAATGCCATAAAAAAAATACACCTGCAACAGTCTTTTCCATGCTCCCTTGCTGTTTTCTTTTTTAATAAAAAGCCTGGGCTATGATAACAGCTATGACAGGGTTGTCTAGCTGGATGTGAAATAAGTCATGCCTATTTTTCTCGTGTATGTATTTCACAGTCCTGCCACCGTCACGTTGTGGGCAACGACACACAAGATAACTGAAACAATGCATTTTAAATCAAGGAGATCATAAGGGGTCCAAGCACAATGGTTTGTATAGATGATGCAGTTACACACTGTTTAAAATTGTTTAATTTGTACTGTATGTTCATTCTATTTATTTATTTGTGCTATTTACATAATGTTTACATTTTTTAAGTTTGTGTTAATTTAAAATAGCACTGCATAGTCTTCACTGTAAGATAAAATACACAATCAAACCAAAATGTATTCAGACACCTTCAACATTTCTCACATAATCACAGTTTATTTGCTGTAGTTTAGAAACTGGTAATAATATATGACAATAACTCAGAACAAATTCATATTGATAATTTCGGATAACTTTGATAAAAAGATATGTAATGGAATCAACCAAAACTTCAGACAGCTGTCAGTATGACAATATTTACACAACTATCAATACTTTGTTGAACAGTTACCAAGCAAGAAATGCTTAATTTGGTTCAGTCTGTGGTGTGAAAAGGTTGCATTAACAATTAAAGAAAGAAACACTTAAGCAAAACATGGGCAGGTCCTTAATTATTATTTTTTTTATCAATTTCACTGGTAGCCTACAGTATTAAGAATTTGTGGGTATAATATTTCACAGATCACTATTTTGCCATACTCACTTACATAAATGAACTAGTGGCCTGCACCCACTAGTAAAACAATTCTATCTGATTTTTGGATTGACTTTGGATAAATTCTTGTACTACAAGGTAAATCAGTCAAGAGCAGTGAGTGATTTACTTTCATTTTCATACATTAAAGACTCTGACAGCAGAGCTAGTAAATTAGGCGCGGTCCCTTTAAGAGACAAACGCATCCATTATGATGATACACATCCGATTTTTTTTTGCAACTCTTTACTTTCACTTAAGACATAACCACATACTTATTCGAACACACTTTCCAACACGGGTATTTCAACATATTTTGTATGTATTTGTTGTCGGTACAAAAGCAAGAAGACTTTGAGACGCGTCTCTGCTTGCCCTGAACAACACCGCACTGCTGAATTGAGCTCTTTCGCTTTTCGCTCTTTTTTCTGTTTATTTAAACTGCGATTTGAATTTGTTCGTTCAGGTCCAGGAGGAAGTGAACGTCCTGAACGAGAGCTCGGTTCAGTGTTGACGCGCGGCTCTCTCTCGTGCACACGCGCCATCAGCTGCTCAGTCCAGTTTCCCGCAGTGCGGGGCTGAAGCGCGAGTTTACTGTGACGTTCCGCCTGATGATTCAGTTAGAAACCAGCTAAGACCAGCGTGACAGTGGCCAAAACTACTTTAAAACCATTTAATATATTATTCAAATTGTTTTGTGCCGTTTCGCTGCAGTGTTTTAATGTGAAAGGCTGTAAATGTGTACTTCAAGTGTTCAGAGGAATACGTCGCGAGCTCGCTGTGATGTTCAGCCTGATGATTCAGTTAGAAACCAGCTAAGACCAGCGTGACAGTGGCCAAAACTACTTTAAAACCATTTAATATATTATTCTAATTGTTTTGTGCCGTTTCGCTGCAGTGTTTTAATGTGAAAGGCTGTAAATTCTCTGTGGACTTCAAGTGTTCAGAGAAATACATTGCCAGCTCGCGAGCAGTTGGCTGCCGCGAATATATCATGTTATTACTTTAAACAGTTCAGAAACATCTCAATTTAGCTCTTGGTGTGTTCTAACGTGTGGATTGCGTGCAATAGCGTTTTTAAAATGTCTTAAATAGGAATGAATTCGCTTGTTGTCGGCTCCGTGTAGACAGCCTGAGCTGAGCAGCAGTGATCCTTCTCTCGTCTGACTGCTCCACTCCCCTAAATGTCATTGCAACTGTAGGGGCGCAATTTTTCTCTGACAATGTAAGTCTATGGGTAATGAATTTTGACATTTAAAAATTAATAAAAAAAAAACTTTAAGTCTGATCAGTCTGAAAAGATATAGCACACACCACCGCTCTATCCCGCAGGTGTCTGCCGAGTTTGGGGCTTGTGGCTTTAAAGCCCTAGGAGGAGTAGCGTTCAGAATTTCTGTCAGAAAAATAATAATAAGAAAAAGAAAAAGAAGAAGAAGTTTAAATAGCATAACAGTATGTTGGCTTGTTGCCAAGCCAACATAATAATAATAATAATAATAACAACAGCAAAGCATGTAATAATTATATATAAATAGCCTAGTAATGATAATAGGCCTACTGATGATAATAATAATAATAATAATAATAATAATAACTAGAATTAAAAGTTAGTGAACTAACTTTGATGTTGGCTTGGCCATCTTGGCCATGGAGCAAAAGAGCCAAAGTACTTGTGTGCCCAACATTGAGTTGCCCCGCTGCAAAATTAATACAAATAATAATGCCATAAAAAAAATACACCTGCAACAGTCTTTTTCCATGCTCCCTTGCTGTTTTCTTTTTTTAATAAAAAGCCTGGGCTATGATAACAGCTATGACAGGGTTGTCTAGCTGGATGTGAAATAAGTCATGCCTATTTTTCTCGTGTATGTATTTCACAGTCCTGCCACCGTCACGTTGTGGGCAACGACACACAAGATAACTGAAACAATGCATTTTAAATCAAGGAGATCATAAGGGGTCCAAGCACAATGGTTTGTATAGATGATGCAGTTACACACTGTTTAAAATTGTTTAATTTGTACTGTATGTTCATTCTATTTATTTATTTGTGCTATTTACATAATGTTTACATTTTTTTAAGTTTGTTTATGTTAATTTAAAATAGCACTGCATAGTCTTCACTGTAAGATAAAATACACAATCAAACCAAAATGTATTCAGACACCTTCAACATTTCTCACATAATCACAGTTTATTTGCTGTAGTTTAGAAACTGGTAATAATATATGACAATAACTCAGAACAAATTCATATTGATAATTTCGGATAACTTTGATAAAAGATATGTAATGGAATCAACCAAAACTTCAGACAGCTGTCAGTATGACAATATTTACACAACTATCAATACTTTGTTGAACAGTTACCAAGCAAGAAATGCTTAATTTGGTTCAGTCTGTGGTGTGAAAAGGTTGCATTAACAATTAAAGAAAGAAACACTTAAGCAAAACATGGGCAGGTCCTTAATTATTATTTTTTTAATCAATTTCACTGGTAGCCTACAGTATTAAGAATTTGTGGGTATAATATTTCACAGATCACTATTTTGCCATACTCACTTACATAAATGAACTAGTGGCCTGCACCCACTAGTAAAACAATTCTATCTGATTTTTGGATTGACTTTGGATAAATTCTTGTACTACAAGGTAAATCAGTCAAGAGCAGTGAGTGATTTACTTTCATTTTCATACATTAAAGACTCTGACAGCAGAGCTAGTAAATTAGGCGCGGTCCCTTTAAGAGACAAACGCATCCATTATGATGATACACATCCGATTTTTTTTTTGCAACTCTTTACTTTCACTTAAGACATAACCACATACTTATTCGAACACACTTTCCAACACGGGTATTTCGACATATTTTGTATGTATTTGTTGTCGGTACAAAAGCAAGAAGACTTTGAGACGCGTCTCTGCTTGCCCTGAACAACACCGCGCTGCTGAATTGAGCTCTTTCGCTTTTCGCTCTTTTTTCTGTTTATTTAAACTGCGATTTGAATTTGTTCGTTCAGGTCCAGGAGGAAGTGAACGTCCTGAACGAGAGCTCGGTTCAGTGTTGACGCGCGGCTCTCTCTCGTGCACACGCGCCATCAGCTGCTCAGTCCAGTTTCCCGCAGTGCGGGGCTGAAGCGCGAGTTTACTGTGACGTTCCGCCTGATGATTCAGTTAGAAACCAGCTAAGACCAGCGTGACAGTGGCCAAAACTACTTTAAAACCATTTAATATATTATTCAAATTGTTTTGTGCCGTTTCGCTGCAGTGTTTTAATGTGAAAGGCTGTAAATGTGTACTTCAAGTGTTCAGAGGAATACGTCGCGAGCTCGCTGTGATGTTCAGCATGATGATTCAGTTAGAAACCAGCTAAGACCAGCGTGACAGTGGCCAAAACTACTTTAAAACCATTTAATATATTATTCAAATTGTTTTGTGCCGTTTCGCTGCAGTGTTTTAATGTGAAAGGCTGTAAATGTGTACTTCAAGTGTTCAGAGAAATACATCGCGAGCTCATCTGTGATGTTCAGCATGATGATTCAGTTAGAAACCAGCTAAGACCAGCGTGACAGTGGCCAAAACTACTTTAAAACCATTTAATATATTATTCTAATTGTTTTGTGCCGTTTCGCTGCAGTGTTTTAATGTGAAAGGCTGTAAATTCTCTGTGGACTTCAAGTGTTCAGAGAAATACATTGCCAGCTCGCGAGCAGTTGGCTGCCGCGAATATATCATGTTATTACTTTAAACAGTTCAGAAACATCTCAATTTAGCTCTTGGTGTGTTCTAACGTGTGGATTGCGTGCAATAGCGTTTTTAAAATGTCTTAAATAGGAATGAATTCGCTTGTTGTCGGCTCCGTGTAGACAGCCTGAGCTGAGCAGCAGTGATTCTTCTCTCGTCTGACTGCTCCCCTCCCCTAAATGTCATTGCAACTGTAGGGGCGCAATTTTTCTCAGACAATGTAAGTCTATGGGTAATGAATTTTGACATTTAAAAATTAATAAAAAAAAAACTTTAAGTCTGATCAGTCTGAAAAGATATAGCACACACCACCGCTCTATCCCGCAGGTGTCTGCCGAGTTTGGGGCTTGTGGCTTTAAAGCCCTAGGAGGAGTAGCGTTCAGAATTTCTGTCAGAAAAATAATAATAAGAAAAAGAAGAAGAAGAAGTTTAAATAGCATAACAGTATGTTGGCTTGTTGCCAAGCCAACATAATAATAACAACAACAGCAAAGCATGTAATAATTATATATAAATAGCCTAGTAATGATAATAGGCCTACTGATGATAATAATAATAATAATAATAATAATAACTAGAATTAAAAGTTAGTGAACTAACTTTGATGTTGGCTTGGCCATCTTGGCCATGGGGCAAAAGAGCCACAGTACTTGTGTGCCCAACATTCTTGAGTTGCCCCGCTGCAAAAAAATAAAATAATAATACCATAAAATACCAATGTGTCCCTGAGCAAGACACTTAACCTCTAGTTGCTCCAGAGGCGTGCGACCTCTGACATATATAACAATTGTAAGTCGCTTTGGATAAAAGCGTCAGCTAAATGAATAAATGTAAGTGTAATGTAAATAAAAAAATACACCTGCAACAGTCTTTTTCCATGGTCCATTGCTGTTTTCTTTTTTAATAAAAAGCCTAAGCTATGATAACAGCTAAGACAGGGTTGTCTAGCTGAATGCAAAAAAAGTCACGCAAAAACCATAATCTCCTAAATACCATTCAATTTAATCTTATTTTAATAGTACTGACAACATATTTTAAGTTATCACACATTACTGAAAAATTTAAGAAGGGACACTATTTATAGTATACTTAGGCGTGTCAAGAGCTAAACAAAAAGTCCTGTTTCATTACAAAATACTGTAACTTTTATAAACTTATACTATCACCACAAAATGTTTATTAATATTTATTATAAAATAAATATTTCATAAAACTGAAACTTAAATATATTATTTCTATAGGCTATACAAAACAGAAAAGAAAAAAGACTAAATAATAAGGCTGAATAAGCTGATCTATAGCATGTTAAATGGTGGTTGCCTGTCTATGAATGGTAGCCTACAGCCCTCTAAGCTCACAGAAGTGGTTTGACCCAAGTCCTCAGCAGCCAATGACATTGACCTCTTCAAACTGATTTTTAACGTTTACTTCACGTGTATTTAACACGTGAAATACACGTTAAATACCCGCTGATTTTTCACGTATATTTGACCCTCTTGGCCTTCCATACACATTAGACGTGAAAAAAGGACATTGCGTTGTTTTGATATGGATTACTTTATCACAGAATATTTGTTCGGGAGCACTTGTTTGGTTTAAAAGTAGACATGTCAAGTTTTCTATAGATATATCTCTCATGTCTCTTCGTTGAGTATTCATGGAGTTACAGTTCATTTTAATGTCGTGTTTGTAAATGAAGATCAGCGCAGACCAAAAGGCTGCAGACAGCACACCTTGTTTGTTATCTTTATTTTATAAGTGCCCAAAGTTTTGTTGTTATTATGTTTGTATCCAAAAAAAGTGGACCCTTTACAGAGACACGTTAAAATTCACGTCTATTTGACCCTCTTGGCCTTCCATACACATTAGACGTGAAAAATGGACATCGCGTTGTTTTGATATGGATTACTTTATCACAGAATATTTGTTCGGCAGCACTTGTTTTGTTTAAAAGTAGACATGTCAAGCTTTCTATAGATATATCTCTCATGTCTCTTCGTTGAATATTCATGGAGTTACAGTTCATTTTAATGACGTGTTTGTAAATGAAGATCAGCGCAGACCAAGGCTGCACCTTGTTTGTTATATTTATTTTATAAGTGCACAAAGTTTTGTTGTTATTATGTTTGTATCCAAAAAAAAAGTAGACCCTTTACAGATTCGATTGATGTATTGCTCGATTAAAACTGAAAGTTTAATTTAAGTAAATTTCGGGGTTATCAGGAGAAAATGACTCAAAACGCGTATATGCGTTAATAGACTCCAGAGTTAAAAGGATGTCGTGACTTTTTTTCCTTCCAGTATTCATAAGCTGTATCACGCTGTCAAATTATATTTCATTTTGCACACATAAACAGTTCAAAAACACCTGAATTCTGCTCTTGTTGTGTTCTAATGGGTGGATTCGTGCAATTCGCTGTGATATTATTTTTGGAAGCGCTCATTTCTCTCTCGTCTTTCTCTCTGTTCTTTGGCCAGAGACATAATTTACGTTATAAAACGTATTCTTAAAATACACATTTCTGTTTTAATAAATGGTCAAATTAAATCATAGCATAACACATAAGTAGGTACAAAAATAATCAGTGATGGATGCGACCCTTTTGGTCTCAGTGTAGCTCCCTGCTTTACCATGTTATGCAACGCTGAGCAATCGCTGCGATGTTCAGCCTGACAGATAAATCTCACAAGCACATATAAACACTCATTTTCATGTGTATAATATATTCTTCTAATTGTTTTGTGCCGTTTCGCTGCAGTGTTTTAATGTGAAAGGCTGTAATTTCTCTGTGGACTTCAAGTGTTCAGAGAAATACATCGCTAGCTCGCGGGCAGTTGGCTGCCGCGAATATATCATGTTATTACTTTAAACAGTTCAGAAACATCTGAATTTAGCTCTTGGTGTGCTCTAACGTGTGGATTGCGTGCAATCGCCGTTTTAAAAGGTCTTAAATAAGAATAAATTCGCTCGTTGTGAGCTCTAAGAGACAATGCCTCCAGCAGCTGACCAGCCGTGATTCTTCTCTCGTCTGACTGCTCTCTGCCCAGAAATAAATTATTAATAAGCCCTGACCCCTGTAATCAGATATGTTGGTTTAGCTTGTCAGTTTGAGGGAAATTGTATTATTTACTTGTATTTTTAACCAATGTAAAAGTGAAAGTAAACAAAACTCCGGGTATTGCAACCAGTAGGGCGTGATTTTTCTCAGACAATGGAAGTCTATGGGTAATGAGTTTTTACATTTAAAAATTAATAAAAAAAAAACTTTAAGTCTGATCAGTCTGAAAAGATATAGCACACACCACCGCTCTATCCCGCAGGTGTCTGCCGAGTTTGGGGCTTGTGGCTTTAAAGCCCTAGGAGGAGTAGCGTTTAGAATTTCTGTCAGAAAAATAATAATAAGAAAAAGAAGAAGTTTAAATAGCATAACAGTATGTTGGCTTGTTGCCAAGCCAACATAATAACAACAACAGCAAAGCATGTAATAATTATATATAAATAGCCTAGTAATGATAATAGGCCTACTGATGATAATAATAATAATAACTAGAATTAAAAGTTAGTGAACTAACTTTGATGTTGGCTTGGCCATCTTGGCCATGGAGCAAAAGAGCCAAAGTACTTGTGTGCCCAACATTGAGTTGCCCCGCTGCAAAATTAATACACATAATAATGCCATAAAAAAATACACCTGCAACAGTCTTTTTCCATGCTCCCTTGCTGTTTTCTTTTTTTAATAAAAAGCCTGGGCTATGATAACAGCTATGACAGGGTTGTCTAGCTGGATGTGAAATAAGTCATGCCTATTTTTCTCGTGTATGTATTTCACAGTCCTGCCACCGTCGCGTTGTGGGCAACGACACACAAGATTACTGAAACAATGCATTTTAAATCAAGGAGATCATAAGGGGTCCAAGCACAATGGTTTGTATAGATGATGCAGTTACACACTGTTTAAAATTGTTTAATTTGTACTGTATGTTCATTCTATTTATTTATTTGTGCTATTTACATAATGTTTACTTTTTTTAAGTTTGTTTTTGTTAATGTAAAATAGCACTGCATAGTCTTCACTGTAAGATAAAAACACAATCAAACCAAAATGTATTCAGACACCTTCAACATTTCTCACATAATCACAGTTTATTTGCTGTAGTTTAGAAAGTGGTAATAATATATGACAATAACTCAGAACAAATTCATCTTGATAATTTCGGATAACTTTGATAAAAAGATATGTAATGGAATCAACCAAAACTTCAGACTGTCAGTATGACAATATTTACACAACTATCAATACTTTGTTGAACAGTTACCAAGCAAGAAATGCTTCATTTGGTTCAGTCTGTGGTGTGAAAAGGTTGCATTAACAATTAAAGAAAGAAACACTTAAGCAAAACATGGGCAGGTCCTTAATTATTATTTTTTTAAATCAATTTCACTGGTAGCCTACTGTATGAAGAATTAGTGGGTATAATATTTCACAGATCACTATTTTGCCATACTCACTTACATAAATGAACTAGTGGCCTGCACCCACTAGTAAAACAATTCTATCTGATTTTTGGATTGACTTTGGATAAATTCTTGTACTACAAGGTAATTAGTCAAGAGCAGTGAGTGATTTACTTTCATTTTCATACATTAAAGACTCTGACAGCAGAGCTAGTAAATTAGGCGCGGTCCCTTTAAGAGACAAACGCATCCATTATGATGATACACATCCGATTTTTTTTTTGCAAATCTTTACTTTCACTTAAGACATAACCACATATTTATTCGAACACACTTTCCAACACGGGTATTTCGACATATTTTGTATGTATTTGTTGTCGGTACAAAAGCAAGAAGACTTTGAGACGCGTCTCTGCTTGCTCCCTGAACACCAGAACACCGCGCTGCTGAATTGAGCTCTTTTGCTTTTCGCTCTTTTTTCTGTTTATTTAAACTGCGATTTGAATTTGTTCGTTCAGGTCCAGGAGGAAGTGAACGTCCTGAACGGCAGCTCTGTTCAGTGTTGCTGTCCCTGTCCGCGATACGCGCGGCTCTCTCTCGTGCACACGCGCCATCAGCTGCTCAGTTGTTTCCCGCAGCGCGGGGCTGAAGCGCGAGCTCACTGTGACGTTCCGCCTGATGATTCAGTTAGAAACCAGCTAAGACCAGCGTGACAGTGGCCAAAACTACTTTAAAACCATTTAATATATTATTCAAATTGTTTTGTGCCGTTTCGCTGCAGTGTTTTAATGTGAAAGGCTGTAAATGTGTACTTCAAGTGTTCAGAGAAATACATGGCGAGCTCGCTGTGATGTTCAGCCTGATGATTCAGTTAGAAACCAGCTAAGACCAGCGTGACAGTGGCCAAAACTACTTTAAAACCATTTAATATATTATTCTAATTGTTTTGTGCCGTTTCGCTGCAGTGTTTTAATGTGAAAGGCTGTAAATTCTCTGTGGACTTCAAGTGTTCAGAGAAATACATTGCCAGCTCGCGAGCAGTTGGCTGCCGCGAATATATAATGTTATTACTTTAAACAGTTCAGAAACATCTGAATTTAGCTCTTGGTGTGTTCTAACGTGTGGATTGCGTGTAATCGCGTTTTTAAAAGGTCTTAAATAAGAATGAATTCGCTAGGTCTCGGCTCCGTGTAGACAGCCTGGGCTGAGCAGCAGTATTTTTAACCAGTTTAAAAGTGAAACGAAACCCGACTCCGCCCCTAAATGTCATTGCAACTGTAGGGGCGCAATTTTTTTATTTTTTTTTTACATTTAAAAATTAATAAAAAAAAAACTTTAAGTCTGATCACTCTGAAAAGATATAGCACACACCACCCCTCTATCCCGCAGGTGTCTGCCGAGTTTGGGGCTTGTGGCTTTAAAGCCCTAGGAGGAGTAGCGTTCAGAATTTTTTTCTCAGAAGAATAATAATAATAAAAATAAAAATAAGTTTAAATAGCATAACAGTATGTTGGCTTGTTGCCAAGCCAACATAATTATAATAACAACAATAAAGCATGTAACTTCATATAATTATATAGCAATAGCCTAGTAATGATGATAGGCCTACTACTACTCCTAATAATAATAATAATAACTAGAATTAAAAGTTAGTGAACTAACTTTGATGTTGGCTTGGCCATCTTGGCCATGGGGCAAAAGAGCCACAGTACTTGTGTGCCCAACATTCTTGAGTTGCCCCGCTGCAAAAAAATAAAATAATAATACCATAAAATACCAATGTGTCCCTGAGCAAGACACTTAACCTCTAGTTGCTCCAGAGGCGTGCGACCTCTGACATATATAACAATTGTAAGTCGCTTTGGATAAAAGCGTCAGCTAAATGAATAAATGTAAGTGTAATGTAAATAAAAAAATACACCTGCAACAGTCTTTTTCCATGGTCCATTGCTGTTTTCTTTTTTAATAAAAAGCCTAAGCTATGATAACAGCTAAGACAGGGTTGTCTAGCGGAATGCAAAAAAAGTCATAATCTCCTAAATACCATTCAATTTAATCTTATTTTAATAGTACTGACAACATATTTTAAGTTATCACACATTACTGAAAAATTTAAGAAGGGACACTATTTATAGTATACTTAGGCGTGTCAAGAGCTAAACAAAAAGTCCTGTTTCATTACAAAATACTGTAACTTTTATAAACTTTATACTATCACCACAAAATGTTTATTAATATTTATTATAAAATAAATATTTCATAAAACTGAAACTTAAATATATTATTTCTATAGGCTATACAAAACAGAAAAGAAAAAAGACTAAATAATAAGGCTGAATAAGCTGATCTATATATCATGTTAAATGGTGGTTGCCTGTCTATGAATGGTAGCCTACAGCCCTCTAAGCTCACAGAAGTGGTTTGACCCAAGTCCTCAGCAGCCAATGACATTGACCTCTTCAAACTGATTTTTAACGTTTACTTCATGTGTATTTAACACGTGAAATACACGTTAAATACCCGCTGATTTTTCACGTATATTTGACCCTCTTGGCCTTCCATACACATTAGACGTGAAAAAAGGACATTGCGTTGTTTTGATATGGATTACTTTATCACAGAATATTTGTTCGGGAGCACTTGTTTGGTTTAAAAGTAGACATGTCAAGTTTTCTATAGATATATCTCTCATGTCTCTTCGTTGAGTATTCATGGAGTTACAGTTCATTTTAATGTCGTTTGTAAATGAAGATCAGCGCAGACCAAGGCTGCAGACAGCACACCTTGTTTGTTATCTTTATTTTATAAGTGCCCAAAGTTTTGTTGTTATTATGTTTGTATCCAAAAAAAGTAGACCCTTTACAGAGACACGTTAAAATTCACGTGTATTTGACCCTCTTGGCCTTCCATACACATTAGACGTGAAAAATGGACATCGCGTTGTTTTGATATGGATTACTTTATCACAGAATATTTGTTCGGCAGCACTTGTTTTGTTTAAAAGTAGACATGTCAAGCTTTCTATAGATATATCTCTCATGTCTCTTCGTTGAATATTCATGGAGTTACAGTTCATTTTAATGACGTGTTTGTAAATGAAGATCAGCGCAGACCAAGGCTGCACCTTGTTTGTTATATTTATTTTATAAGTGCACAAAGTTTTGTTGTTATTATGTTTGTATCCAAAAAAAAGTAGACCCTTTACAGATTCGATTGATGTATTGCTCGATTAAAACTGAAAGTTTAATTTAAGTAAATTTCGGGGTTATCAGGAGAAAATGACTTTTTTTCCTTCCAGTATTCATAAGCTGTAGCACGCTGTCAAATTATATTTCATTTTGCACACATAAACAGTTCAAAAACACCTGAATTCTGCTCTTGTTGTGTTCTAATGGGTGGATTCGTGCAATTCGCTGTGATATTATTTTTGGAAGCGCTCATTTCTCTCTCTCTTTCTCTCTGTTCTTTGGCCAGAGACATAATTTACGTTATAAAACGTATTCTTAAAATACACATTTCTGTTTTAATAAATGGTCAAATTAAATCATAGCATAACACATAAGTAGGTACAACAATAATCAGTGATGCATGCGACCCTTTTGGTCTCAGTGTAGCTCCCTGCTTTACCATGTTATGCAACGCTGAGCAATCGCTGCGATGTTCAGCCTGACAGATAAATCTCACAAGCACATATAAACACTCATTTTCATGTGTATAATATATTCTTCTAATTGTTTTGTGCCGTTTCGCTGCAGTGTTTTAATGTGAAAGGCTGTAATTTCTCTGTGGACTTCAAGTGTTCAGAGAAATACATCGCTAGCTCGCGGGCAGTTGGCTGCCGCGAATATATCATGTTATTACTTTAAACAGTTCAGAAACATCTGAATTTAGCTCTTGGTGTGCTCTAACGTGTGGATTGCGTGCAATCGCCGTTTTAAAAGGTCTTAAATAAGAATAAATTCGCTCGTTGTGAGCTCTAAGAGACAATGCCTCCAGCAGCTGACCAGCCGTGATTCTTCTCTCGTCTGACTGGTCTCTGCCCAGAAATAAATTATTAATGAGCCCTGACCCCTGTAATCAGATATGTTGGTTTAGCTTGTCAGTTTGAGGGAAATTTTATTATTTACTTGTATTTTTAACCAATGTAAAAGTGAAAGTAAACAAAACTCCGGGTATTGCAACCAGTAGGGGCGCGATTTTTCTCAGACAATGTAAGTCTATGGGTAATGAATTTTGACATTTAAAAATTAATAAAAAAAAAACTTTAAGTCTGATCAGTCTGAAAAGATATAGCACACACCACCGCTCTATCCCGCAGGTGTCTGCCGAGTTTGGGGCTTGTGGCTTTAAAGCCCTAGGAGGAGTAGCGTTCAGAATTTCTGTCAGAAAAATAATAATAAGAAAAAGAAGAAGAAGAAGTTTAAATAGCATAACAGTATGTTGGCTTGTTGCCAAGCCAACATAATTAAAAGTTAGTGAACTAACTTTGATGTTGGCTTGGCCATCTTGGCCATGGAGCAAAAGAGCCAAAGTACTTGTGTGCCCAACATTGAGTTGCCCCGCTGCAAAATTAATACACATAATAATGCCATAAAAAAATACACCTGCAACAGTCTTTTTCCATGCTCCCTTGCTGTTTTATTTTTTTAATAAAAAGCCTGGGCTATGATAACAGCTATGACAGGGTTGTCTAGCTGGATGTGAAATAAGTCATGCCTATTTTTCTCGTGTATGTATTTCACAGTCCTGCCACCGTCGCGTTGTGGGCAACGACACACAAGATTACTGAAACAATGCATTTTAAATCAAGGAGATCATAAGGGGTCCAAGCACAATGGTTTGTATAGATGATGCAGTTACACACTGTTTAAAATTGTTTAATTTGTACTGTATGTTCATTCTATTTATTTATTTGTGCTATTTACATAATGTTTACATTTTTTTAAGTTTGTTTTTGTTAATGTAAAATAGCACTGCATAGTCTTCACTGTAAGATAAAATACACAATCAAACCAAAATGTATTCAGACACCTTCAACATTTCTCACATAATCACAGTTTATTTGCTGTAGTTTAGAAACTGGTAATAATATATGACAATAACTCAGAACAAATTCATCTTGATAATTTCAGATAACTTTGATAAAAAGATATGTAATGGAATCAACCAAAACTTCAGACAGCTGTCAGTATGACAATATTTACACAACTATCAATACTTTGTTGAACAGTTACCAAGCAAGAAATGCTTAATTTGGTTCAGTCTGTGGTGTGAAAAGGTTGCATTAACAATTAAAGAAAGAAACACTTAAGCAAAACATGGGCAGGTCCTTAATTATTATTTTTTTAATCAATTTCACTGGTAGCCTACAGTATTAAGAATTTGTGGGTATAATATTTCACAGATCACTATTTTGCCATACTCACTTACATAAATGAACTAGTGGCCTGCACCCACTAGTAAAACAATTCTATCTGATTTTTGGATTGACTTTGGATAAATTCTTGTACTACAAGGTAAATCAGTCAAGAGCAGTGAGTGATTTACTTTCATTTTCATACATTAAAGACTCTGACAGCAGAGCTAGTAAATTAGGCGCGGTCCCTTTAAGAGACAAACGCATCCATTATGATGATACACATCCGATTTGTTTTTTGCAACTCTTTACTTTCACTTAAGACATAACCACATACTTATTCGAACACACTTTCCAACACGGGTATTTCGACATATTTTGTATGTATTTGTTGTCGGTACAAAAGCAAGAAGACTCTGAGACGCGTCTCTGCTTGCCCTGAACAACACCGCGCTGCTGAATTGAGCTCTTTCGCTTTTCGCTCTTTTTTCTGTTTATTTAAACTGCGATTTGAATTTGTTCGTTCAGGTCCAGGAGGAAGTGAACGTCCTGAACGAGAGCTCGGTTCAGTGTTGACGCGCGGCTCTCTCTCGTGCACACGCGCCATCAGCTGCTCAGTCCAGTTTCCCGCAGCGCGGGGCTGAAGCGCGAGTTTACTGTGACGTTCCGCCTGATGATTCAGTTAGAAACCAGCTAAGACCAGCGTGACAGTGGCCAAAACTACTTTAAAACCATTTAATATATTAATCAAATTGTTTTGTGCCGTTTCGCTGCAGTGTTTTAATGTGAAAGGCTGTAAATGTGTACTTCAAGTGTTCAGAGGAATACGTCGCGAGCTCGCTGTGATGTTCAGCCTGATGATTCAGTTAGAAACCAGCTAAGACCAGCGTGACAGTGGCCAAAACTACTTTAAAACCATTTAATATATTATTCTAATTGTTTTGTGCCGTTTCGCTGCAGTGTTTTAATGTGAAAGGCTGTAAATTCTCTGTGGACTTCAAGTGTTCAGAGAAATACATTGCCAGCTCCCGAGCAGTTGGCTGCCGCGAATATATCATGTTATTACTTTAAACAGTTCAGAAACATCTCAATTTAGCTCTTGGTGTGTTCTAACGTGTGGATTGCGTGCAATAGCGTTTTTAAAATGTCTTAAATAGGAATGAATTCGCTTGTTGTCGGCTCCGTGTAGACAGCCTGAGCTGAGCAGCAGTGATTCTTCTCTCGTCTGACTGCTCCCCTCCCCTAAATGTCATTGCAACTGTAGGGGCGCAATTTTTCTCAGACAATGTAAGTCTATGGGTAATGAATTTTGACATTTAAAAATTAATAAAAAAAAAACTTTAAGTCTGATCAGTCTGAAAAGATATAGCACACACCACCGCTCTATCCCGCAGGTGTCTGCCGAGTTTGGGGCTTGTGGCTTTAAAGCCCTAGGAGGAGTAGCGTTCAGAATTTCTGTCAGAAAAATAATAATAAGAAAAAGAAGAAGAAGTTTAAATAGCATAACAGTATGTTGGCTTGTTGCCAAGCCAACATAATAATAATAATGCCTCCAAGCTCACATTAGCAGTCTGGTGCTACTGTCAATTATAACAGCCTAGTAATGATAATAGGCCTACCTACCGCTACTGATAATAATAATAACTAGAATTAAAAGTTAGTGAACTAACTTTGATGTTGGCTTGGCCATCTTGGCCATGGAGCAAAAGAGCCAAAGTACTTGTGTGCCCAACATTGAGTTGCCCCGCTGCAAAATTAATACAAATAATAATGCCATAAAAAAATACACCTGCAACAGTCTTTTTCCATGCTCCCTTGCTGTTTTATTTTTTTTATAAAAAGCCTGGGCTATGATAACAGCTATGACAGGGTTGTCTAGCTGGATGTGAAATAAGTCATGCCTATTTTTCTCGTGTATGTATTTCACAGTCCTGCCACCGTCGCGTTGTGGGCAACGACACACAAGATTACTGAAACAATGCATTTTAAATCAAGGAGATCATAAGTGTCATGAGTCCGGACCCGGTGGTCCTCCCTCTCACCACCAGAGGGCACCACTTCCTTTCTCCCGGACTCATCACCTTCACCCACTCACATATTCACTCTGTACACCTGTTGCATCCACTCACTCTGTACACCTGTGCACATACTCACTCACACAGCTGTTCCCTATTTGTTCACAAGTATATAGTTCAGTCTCACCCACCACTCTGCCTGGCTATAGTGTAATGTCTATGTGGATTACCTGTGTTTCTCGTGCTCGTGTTCCCTGTGATTCGTTTTGGTTTTGTTTTTGCCGTGTTGGCCTTTGAGTTCTTGTTATAATAAAGTGTCTCTTCCCTGCACTTGGACCCAGATCTTGTTCTTTCCACGGCGCCGTCTCTACCGCGCCGTGACAATAAGGGGTCCAAGCACAATGGTTTGTATAGATGATGCAGTTACACACTGTTTAAAATTGTTTAATTTGTACTGTATGTTCATTCTATTTATTTATTTGTGCTATTTACATAATGTTTACATTTTTTTTAAGTTTGTTTTTGTTAATGTAAAATAGCACTGCATAGTCTTTGTAAGAGCCAATTTTACGTTTCAATAATTTGTATGGTATTGTTTCTTGGAGTGTTGATTTCAAGCATAAACTGAATATATCATATTTGTATCTTTCTTTCTGAGGTAGTTGTGTTTTTTTTCTGTATTTATTTTATATATATTTATATATATATTTCAGTACTGTTTCCTATGTTTTCTGATGTACAGGCTAATTTCTGTTCTGTTTCTTTAATGGTTACGCCCACTTGGGCGGAAGATTGAACTGGGTAGTTGTTCGTGTATAGGAAATAAGGGAGAAACAGTTTTCTTACCGTTTTCGTCTGTCATTAAAAAATAACTCTTGTTTAAACGTTCAAGGTAACAGCAGTTAAAGGTTTAACAGGTGAAACCATAGGAAAGGCTACAGGAGCCATCAGGATTTTGTATAGTTTTGTAATTTTGTGTTTGGATTAAACTTTTTTGATTGACTTCTGTGACGAGTAAGAAGCTTTTTTCCTGTTCCAGTGAAGTTAACATAGGACTTTGCACCTACATTAAAGTAAGAAAACTTCTCTTTTTCGTTTGAAGCGAGCAATATTTTTGTTTTTAACGAGAAGATTATCGAGTGATTCACGCAACATCAAAGACCATAACGTTACTTGGATATTAACGGACTTTCGCGGGATTCTCGGCTGAGATTCTCCGATGCCATTTGGATTACATACACTACGGATTTTGCTGATCGGACTTTAGTGAGCTTTCACAACTTTTTCGGACGTTTTGGGGATATTATTGGACTTTGAATATTGCTGAACTTTGCTGCGTCATGGTCCCGCCATGTTTGCGTTTCCACACAGCATCGCAAGAGGGCGATCTCATCTGCTTTCGTGATGAACGCAATGCGCGCTTTGAACACGAACATTGATTACTATGGAAACAGAGGAATTGAACGCGGCCTCTAAAAGAGTGCCGAAGATGACTGTTAAAGCACAAGAGGAACGGCTTCATCACTTGTTGGGAACTAGAAGAGCCAAGCTGGGACATTTAACAAGGCAAATGAGAGAAATTGAAGCTTTGCTTGAGGACTCTGGTAATGTTGACACTGTGTATGATTGTATAAATGGTGAGTTTGCACAGTCCTTTGCTGCATTCCAAGACATTAATTATGCAACCAGAGAATTTATGTCAGATGATGAGGCATATTTAGATCAGTTACATTGGTTTGAACCGAAGTCTCAAGCAGTTAAGCACTTTGTAGACAAGGTTAAAGACTGGGTTGAAAAAGTAAAACTCCAATCCAAGGAGTCAGAGCAATGTGATGCAGAGGTTGAATGTAATGACAGTGCCTCAATGGTTATCTCTTCTTCACAACTGCCTCTCTTTCCAAAAAAATCTCGTAGTCAGGTGGCTTCAGGTGTTTCATCTACAGCTTCTTCTAGACTGAAAATTGAAACTGAAAGGGCAGAGCTGTTGGCACGAGCTAATGCGTTATTACAGAAACAAGAGCTTGAGAGAGAGGAAACTGAGCTAAAAGCAAAGAGGGAAAATTTAGAGCTCCAAACTGCTATTGCTGCGGCTGAAGCCAAACTTCAGGTTTTGTCCATGTATGAACCAGCTCGTAGTGTTTCTGATGCATCTGGTAATGCAGCTAGGGCTGCCACTATTGCAGAAACCCTTAAAGCTACACCTAATCAAGTAGTACGGCCAAAAACATTTTCTCGTGAGCTAGCACCTGATACTGATGCAGTTCCAAGAGACAGTGATGTGCATCATGATTTTGCTAAATCACAACCAACAAGGTCAGATGTGAGAATTCCTTCACATGTTGATACAGGAAGCTTGTTCAACATAATGCAACGTCAAAATGACATTGCTGAGATTTTCATAAAACAGCAGTCTTTATCTACTCTTCCACCTATGGATATTCCAGTGTTTAGTGGAGACCCGCTGGATTTCACATTCTTTATTCGAGCCTTTGAACATGGAGTAGAGAGTAAGACAACAAATAACAAAGACAGATTGTACTTCTTAGAACAGTTTACCAAGGGGCAACCAAAGGTTCTGGTACGCAGCTGTCAACACATGCCTTCTGAAAGGGGCTACAAAGAGGCTAAAAGACTACTCTACCAACATTTTGGTAATGAGTACACAATCGCCACTGCCTATACAGAAAAGGCACTGAACTGGCCAGCTTTAAGGCCTGAGGATAATAAAGCCTTAAATGAGTTTGCTCTTTTCCTTACTGGTTGTTGCAACACCATTGACAGTGTGGAATATGTTGAGGAAATGGACAGTCCAAGCAACATGCGTGCAATTGTATCTAAGCTTCCTTTCAAACTGAGAGAAAAATGGAGAGCAGTTGCCTGTGAGCTTCAAGAAAGGACTGGCTTGAGAGCAAGATTCTGTGACTTGGTTAGTTTTGTAGACAAGCAGGCAAAGATTGTTTCGCATCCACTGTTTGGCAATATTCAGGATAACACGATGGCAAAAGACAATCTCAAATTCAAAACAAACAGATCAAGTAACTTGCAAGTGAAAGAAAGGAAAACCACATTTGCAACAAGTGTGGACACCTGTTCCAGAACCCAAAAAACAAAGAACAAAGGAAAAAGATCTAGCAAAAGCAAGCCATGAAACCCTCTGCTTATGCTGTAATAAAAACCATGGATTGGACGTTTGCAGCATTCTGAAGCATAAGCCACACAATGAAAAACTTGACTTTCTGAAATCTAAAGGCTTGTGCTATGGTTGTTTATTACCAGGTCACATGAGTAAAGGTTGTGTGCAAAGACTAACTTGTCAAAAATGCTCATTAAAGCATCCGACCATTCTTCATCTCCCAGACAGGAAGCCAGTGCTTCCAAAATCTCAAGATGGAGACAGCTCCTTAACTGTCACTGACACTGTCATCAGCGAAACTTGTGGCTGCACTGGGGCTGGTCATTTGGTGTGCTCTTTAGCCATAGTACCAGTTAGAGTTAAGTCCAAAAAAAGCAATCAGGAAGTTTTGACTTACGCCTTCTTGGACCCAGGAAGTTCTGCGACATTTTGTACAGAACAGCTAATGAAGGAATTAAAGCTAACTGGCAGGAAAACAAACATCCTACTGCGTACTATGGGACAGGAAAGGTCTGTTAGTACACATGTTTGCACCGAACTGGAAATAAGTGGACTGAACGAGAATAATTTTGTGGATCTCCCTCAGGTGTTCTCTCAAAAAGAGATTCCAGTTAAAGGAGAAAACATTCCGCAACAGAAGGATGTTCAGAAATGGAAATATCTTGAAGAGGTGCATCTTCCTCAGATTGATGCCGGTATTGGCTTACTAATCGGAACAAATGTACCTAAGATTCTTGAGCCATGGAAGGTCATCAACAGTAGAGGAGATGGGCCTTATGCTGTCAAGACCATCCTTGGCTGGATTGTAAATGGACCTTTGGAGAGAGAGAACATCCAAACTAACAGAAACACAGGATGGACACAGGTTATGGCAAACAGGATTTCAGTGGTAACTTTGGAGAACCTAATCCAACAGCAAATGAGGTATGATTTTCCTGAATGTGAACAAGCTGAAAATTTGGAAATGTCCATTGAGGATAGACAGTTTATGAAGTCTGTATCACAGTCCATAGAGCTTGTAGATGGGCATTACTGCATTGACCTTCCTTTGAAAAAAAAGGATGTGATGTTTCCCAACAACTATGTTGTAGCTTCTCTGCGTTCACAATTTCTAAAAAGAAAATTCAAAAGAAATTCAGCTTTCTACATGGACTATTGTAGTTTCATGGAGGACATGCTACTCAAAGGTCATGCTGAGAAAATCCCTGCAAGTGAAATTGAAGGAACCCTTGGCAGAATCTGGTACATCCCACACCACGGGGTGTATCACCCACAAAAACACAAATTTCGAGTGGTGTTTGACTGCGCAGCTACCTACCAAGGAAAATCACTCAACTCGCAACTGTTGCAAGGACCCAACTTGAATAATTCTCTTATTGGTGTTCTGGCGAGATTCAGACATAAGCCGATTGCCCTTGCAGCAGACGTAGAAGGGATGTTTCATCAGGTCAGAGTTCCTGCTAAAGATAAAGATCTGTTAAGATTCCTATGGTGGCCTAAAGGGGACACTGCACAGGAAGTGGAGGAATACAGAATGAGTGTCCACTTATTTGGTGCTACATCCTCCCCAAGTTGTGCAATCTACGCTTTGCAAAGGTGTGCAAAGGACAACAGTGCACAGCATAGATCAGAGGTAATTCAGACAGTCCTTAGGAATTTCTATGTGGATGATTGTTTGACGTCTGTGGCTACTGAACAGCAGGGTATTGCTCTAATGCATGACTTAAGGGAGATGTGTGCATCAGGAGGATTTAATTTGACCAAGTGGATGTCCAACAGTCGCACTGTACTTGCATCCATAAGTGAGGAGAGCAAAGCTAAGACAGTTAAGGATTTGGACCTGGAGAAAGACAAGTTACCATTGGAAAGAGCTCTAGGGGTTCAGTGGTGTGTTGAGACAGACACTTTGCAGTTCAAAGTAACTCTACAGGAAAAGCCTCTTACAAGGAGAGGAATATGTCCATGGTCAGCTCCATTTATGATCCCCTTGGAATACTTTCTCCAGTTATTCTTCCTGCAAAGCAAATAATGCAGGAGCTTTGTAGAACAAAACATGACTGGGATGACAAGATTCCAGAAACTCTCAGACATCAGTGGAATCTGTGGCTGGCTAGTCTTCAGAACTTGAATGACTTTCAGGTTGAAAGATGCATGAAGCCACTTAACTTTGGTGAAATCACCTCAGCGCAGCTGCATCATTTTGCAGATGCCAGTGAGCTGGGTTTTGGCACAGTGTCATACTTGCTCATGGAGAATCACATAGGTAACCAACATTGTGCATTTGTTATGGGTAAAGCAAGGGTTGCTCCAGTAAAAACAGTTACCGTGCCACGTCTTGAGCTTACTGCAGCTACAATGGCTGCTAGAATGGACAATATGCTGAAATCTGAATTGGACTTGATTCTTCAGGAATCTGTATTTTGGACAGACAGTACTTCAGTCCTGAAATATCTCAACAACGAAAGCACACGGTTCCGTACATTTGTGGCCAACAGGGTAACTGCAATCAGAGAGCTCTCAAAGGCGTCGCAATGGAGGTATGTGAATTCTTCTTCCAACCCGGCCGACATTGCCTCAAGAGGACTTACTGTAGATGCTTTCCTTAAAGCAAATTCATGGCTCACAGGTCCATCCTTTCTGACAAAGCCAGAATCAGAGTGGCCAAAAATGCCTAGTCACACCCTTAAGTTATCTGTTAATGATTTGGAAGTTAAGGAAGTCTGCGTAAATGCAGTGAGTGCAGACAATTCTGACTATACTTCTCAGTTCTTTTCACACTACTCCGATTGGTACCGTTTGAAAAGAGCCATTGCATGGTTCCTCAAGTTTAAAAGCACTCTGAAGACACTAATGGAAAAAAGAAATGAGCTGTGCCACAGTCTAAGAGACAATCTAGCAGTGAATTCTGAACTTCAAACTTCAAATCTTCGCTGTCAGGGGTTACATTGACTGTAAGTGACCTTGAAAAAGCTGAGGAAGAGATCATTCGCTACAGCCAAACAATCATGTTTCCAGAGGAAATCAAAGCCCTCCAGCAAGGTAAAACTGTAAAACACAGCAGCGCTCTCTACAAGTTGTCACCAGTTTTGCAAGACAAAATTCTAAGAGTAGGTGGCAGACTAAGCAGGTCATCTATGCCTGAGGAGGCCAAGCATCCTGCTATTTTAGCAAAGGACCATCCTGTTTCACATCTGATCTTAAGATCAATTCATGCAGATGTGGGTCACAGCGGCCGTAATCACATGTTGTCAAAGTTATGGGAAAAATACTGGATTCCAAAAGCACAAACGGCCATCAGAAAAATCCTATCTCAATGCACAATTTGTAAACGCCAGCGCGGCACTACAGGCAAACAATTCATGGCTGACCTTCCCCGTGACAGGCTTTTGCCAGATGAACCCCCATTCACAAATGTAGGCATTGATTATTTTGGCCCCATTTGAAATCAAAAGAGGAAGGACACTGATTAAAAGATATGGGGTAATCTTTACTTGCCTGACGTTAAGAGCTGTTCACATTGAGGTCGCCAGCTCTTTGGATACAGACTCGTGCATTCATGCACTAAGGAGATTTGTTTCTAGAAGGGGTCAGGTTAAAACAATCAGGTCTGACAATGGGACAAATTTCATTGGGGCAGAAAGGGAGTTGCAAAAGGCCATACAAAGTTTAAATAATGACAGGATTCAAACCACAATGCTTGCAAAAGGTGTACAGTGGATTTTCAATGCTCCAACTGCATCCCACCATGGAGGAGTGTGGGAACGTCAAATACGGACTGTCAGAAAAATTCTCAACTCCATTGTAAAACAGCAGTCTCTTGATGAAGAAAGTCTTCAAACGCTCTTATGTGAGGTGGAAGCAATAATCAATAGTCGTCCCATCACTAAGGTGTCCAATGACCCAAACGATTTGGAGGCCCTTACTCCAAATCATTTGCTGCTGTTGAAAGTAAAAGCCGTCCATGTCTCCTGGGGTTTTTGACAAAGCAGACCTGTATTCCAGACGTAGGTGGCGCCAAGTTCAGTATATGGCTGACATATTTTGGAAGCGCTGGATCAAAGAATACTTACCAGACCTGCAAGAAAGACAAAAGTGGCAAAGCCTAGTACAAAATCTCAAGCCTGGGGACGTTGTATTGGTTGCTGATGATTCCGCACCACGAAACTCTTGGGTAATGGGACGTGTGCTACAAACATTCACAGACAACAAAGGTCTTGTGCGGCAGGCCCGAGTGAAAACAAGCACAAACATTCTTTTACGTCCTGTTACTAAGCTTTGTTTACTTTTAGAGGCAGATTTATAGTCTCCTATCTGTTATGGGCTTATCACCTAAATTCAGGTTAGCATCTTATTGAGAAAAAATTTGGAGATTCAGTTGAAACTATTTGGTATCTTTCTTTTATGTAATTTGTTTGGCTCTTTAGTATAAATAGGTTGTTAATTGTTTCGTTGAACACAAAGACAATTAGGGGCTGGTGTGTAAGAGCCAATTTTACGTTTCAATAATTTGTATGGTATTGTTTCTTGGAGTGTTGATTTCAAGCATAAACTGAATATATCATATTTGTATCTTTCTTTCTGAGGTAGTTGTGTTTTTTTTCTGTATTTATTTATATATATTTATATATATATTTCAGTACTGTTTCCTATGTTTTCTGATGTACAGGCTAATTTCTGTTCTGTTTCTTTAATGGTTACGCCCACTTGGGCGGAAGATTGAACTGGGTAGTTGTTCGTGTATAGGAAATAAGGGAGAAACAGTTTTCTTACCGTTTTCGTCTGTCATTAAAAATAACTCTTGTTTAAACGTTCAAGGTAACAGCAGTTAAAGGTTTAACAGGTGAAACCATAGGAAAGGCTACAGGAGCCATCAGGATTTTGTATAGTTTTGTAATTTTGTGTTTGGATTAAACTTTTTGATTGACTTCTGTGACGAGTAAGAAGCTTTTTTCCTGTTCCAGTGAAGTTAACATAGGACTTTGCACCTACAGTCTTCACTGTAAGATAAAATACACAATCAAACCAAAATGTATTCAGACACCTTCAACATTTCTCACATAATCACAGTTTATTTGCTGTAGTTTAGAAAGTGGTAATAATATATGACAATAACTCAGAACAAATTCATCTTGATAATTTTCGGATAACTTTGATAAAAAGATATGTAATGGAATCAACCAAAACTTCAGACTGTCAGTATGACAATATTTACACAACTATCAATACTTTGTTGAACAGTTACCAAGCAAGAAATGCTTCATTTGGTTCAGTCTGTGGTGTGAAAAGGTTGCATTAACAAGTAAAGAAAGAAACACTTAAGCAAAACATGGGCAGGTCCTTAATTATTATTTTTTTAAATAATTTCACTGGTAGCCTACTGTATGAAGAATTAGTGGGTATAATATTTCACAGATCACTATTTTGCCATACTCACTTACATAAATGAACTAGTGGCCTGCACCCACTAGTAAAACAATTCTATCTGATTTTTGGATTGACTTTGGATAAATTCTTGTACTACAAGGTAATTCAGTCAAGAGCAGTGAGTGATTTACTTTCATTTTCATACATTAAAGACTCTGACAGCAGAGCTAGTAAATTAGGCGCGGTCCCTTTAAGAGACAAACGCATCCATTATGATGATACACATCCGATTTTTTTTTTTGCAAATCTTTACTTTCACTTAAGACATAACCACATATTTATTCGAACACACTTTCCAACACGGGTATTTCGACATATTTTGTATGTATTTGTTGTCGGTACAAAAGCAAGAAGACTTTGAGACGCGTCTCTGCTTGCTCCCTGAACACTAGAACACCGCGCTGCTGAATTGAGCTCTTTTGCTTTTCGCTCTTTTTTCTGTTTATTTAAACTGCGATTTGAATTTGTTCGTTCAGGTCCAGGAGGAAGTGAACGTCCTGACGGCAGCTCTGTTCAGTGTTGCTGTCCCTGTCCGCGATACGCGCGGCTCTCTCTCGTGCACACGCGCCATCAGCTGCTCAGTTGTTTCCCGCAGTGCGGGGCTGAAGCGCGAGCTCAACTGTGACGTTTCCGCCTGATGATTCAGTTAGAAACCAGCTAAGACCAGCGTGACAGTGGCCAAAACTACTTTAAAAACCATTTAATATATTATTCAAATTGTTTTGTGCCGTTTCGCTGCAGTGTTTTAATGGTGAAAGGCTGTAAATGTGTACTTCAAGTGTTCAGAGAAATACATGGCGAACTCGCTGGATGTTCAGCCTGATGATTCAGTTAGAAACCAGCTAAGACCAGCGTGACAGTGGCCAAAACTACTTTAAAACCATTTAATATATTATTCTAATTGTTTTGTGCCGTTTCGCTGCAGTGTTTAATGTGAAAGGCTGTAAATTTCTTGTGGACTTCAAGTGTTCAGAGAAATACATTGCCAGCTCGCGAGCAGTTGGCTGCCCGC
>NC_039257.1:128706-141244 GCF_003368295.1 Carassius auratus | reverse complement strand
AAAATATCGTCAACATTCACACATTTTCAACAGCTTTTACATTAAAACAGATAATATTAATAAATTAACATTACACGTTATATATTTAAATTAGAATAATTTTGTTTTTCATTTAAACATCATGTATTGAGATGAACGCTGTGTTTGAGTAATGAGCATTAAATCAGACTGTAATAATATATATTATAATCTGGCTGATGATCATGAGCTTTAACTTCGCGTTTCTGGTCACTTCTGCTGCTTTAAATGCGGATTTGTGGCTTTTAAACTGGGTTTAAAAATCGATTCTAAACCTAGAAGAGTTTGAAACAAAACATACTTTTTAAGTTGTATTTAGTTGTATTCAGTAACAGAGTAAACATACAGAACTCTCTGTTAATTATTTGTTAATTTGTTTTTAAAAATAAGATTCCATTCAATTTAAAAGCTTTAGATAAGCCTGTTTCGTAAAAAAAAAAAAATATTAATATAAAAAAAAAAAAACCTGAATTTTATGAAGGTCAAAGTAATACATATGATGCTTTTTATGTTGTTCTTGTATGCAAATGTAAAACTTTTTATAAAATTAAGATTAAATATGTAATTTTGTTATTCAGAAAAGCTGGAGTTTTGTAAAAAAAAAAAAATGTATAAGCACTT
Source organism: Carassius auratus (assembly GCF_003368295.1). Classification (NCBI taxonomy): domain Eukaryota; kingdom Metazoa; phylum Chordata; class Actinopteri; order Cypriniformes; family Cyprinidae; genus Carassius; species Carassius auratus. The sequence goes on along the minus strand of NC_039257.1, from coordinate 140,605 downwards.
AATATAAAAACCTTTAAAACTGTATGAAAAAAAACTGAATGTTAATTTAATTAATATCTCTCTCTCTTGCTCTCCTATTTTCTTTTCATTTTAATCAATCAAAATGAGAAACAGAAAGGCCAATAAAAATACATGCATGTAAAAATATAGTCTATGGGAAGTTTTTTGTGCTTTAAAAAACACTGTTTGCATTCACAATTAAAAAAGCCAATACATAAAAACAACAAAAACAATATATGTCATTTATGCTAAACTGTATATGCATTACATCCGAATTGACTAGACTGACTAATGGCATATTATTTATATCATTTCTAGCACTGTTTTTATTATCTGGTCTCTGTGTGTTTTATTCAAAACTTTTATCCGCAATTTTAATTTAGTGTTTGTGTGTCGCAGGAGAGTGTGACGGCGCCCCTCAGAGGAGACCGAAGTCTGACAGCGGCTCACTGACTCCCACACGGAGTAATCCCTCCACACGTCCCCTTTACCAAACACACCCCTGACTTCACTAACAGAGCCGTCAGAGCCTTTCCTGAGAGCAGCGGAGCAGGTGCACACACACACACACCACACACCTGAAGATCTCACACACTCAGATGCAGTGATGACACGAGACTCTGAGAGTGATTGACAGCTGTTTTGCTCATGAATAATTCAGTGCTTCAGCTCATAATAATGACCGTTTGGCGTTTGAAATTTTTAATTAGTTTAGTTTAGTTAAAATTTTCAGGCATATTTTGACAGTATAAAATAATAATAATAATTAATTAATTTTATTTAAGTTAAAATGCAGTGTGACTTGACACTGAAAGTTAAAATAGAGCAGCAAAGATGTGTTGAATTCAGAAACTCATAAATAATTAATTGCAGGTTGTTATTATTATACTAAAACCAAAACCATAAAAATTACTTGAAATAAATGTTTACGTTACAGTTAACATTTATATAAAAAAAAAAAAAATTGCATTATTTAATTTCAAGTTTTTTTATTTATGTTTTACGTACATATGTTTTTAATATAAATGTAAACTGGCTTTATTTAGGCAAAGTATTTATTATTTTCATTTAATAAACTTTATGTACTATAATAAACAACAAAAAACATGTTATTTAAAATAATAATGGAAAATATGAAAATAAAACTATTTAAAAAAGACTATATTAGTGTCTCAGTGACACACACACACACACAAAAAAAGTAATATTGATATGCAATAATAGCTAAAGTAAACTCTTATTAAACTATTTGAACACAAATGATGATATAAAAATAAAAATAAAAGTTTTTGTAATATTATTAAAATCTAAAATCTATAATAGAGGCAAATTTCTGCTCGGGATCAGAGGTTTGGCGATGAAATATTCACAAAACTTATTTCTGAATATTTGTTGTAGAGCACCACCTGCTGGAGAGTTTAGATGCAGTCTCTTGTAATTAACATCTCTCCTCTTCAAGACTTGTGTATGTAAATGAGCTCTCGTCTGATTGGCTGAGTTTTTCATATGTGAATGCTGTTTTGATTTGTGATGTGTGCATTGGGCCAGTGTGAGCTAGATGCAGAACTCCTTGAACTGCTGTGTTTTTTGCAGAAATCCTCTCGGCGCTGAAGAACCTGCAGGAGAAGATCCGTCGTTTGGAGCTGGAGCGATGTGACGCTCAGCAGAAGCTCCAGACCGTCTCCACACACTCGGACCACACACACACAAACCACGGTGAGCGGGTGCTTCGCTCTGCACATTTCAATACAGATACATCTGGGGAATACATCAAGCGATTCTTCTTAAAGGGGCAGACAGACACAGGAAGTGCTCATCATAGCAAGATTCAAGCATTGTTCAAAATAATACAAGCTAGACAGAGAAAGACGAAGAGAAAAAATGGAGTTTTTAAAAAAAAAATGTAAGGATGAAGTCAGATAGTGACGAAAGAGAAAGAGTTTATAAGAGCTTTGTGTCGTACCTTTAAATAGAAATTTTAGTAACGATGTGGCTTTTTAAATTTGTATTACTTTTCTAATATATATTAAATATTTTTTAAATATAATAAATAGTTATTTATAGCTTTTAATGTATTTTTATTTTAGTTTCAGTTTAAAATTTTTGTTAATTTTAGTTTAGCTTCAAATTAAGTTTTTTGTTACATTCTATTTTTCAAAAAAGAAATATATATATTTTTCATATTAATAAGCATTTATCTTTACAATACATTTTAGAGTCAGTTTATGAATTTTGTTATGTGGCATTTTTATTAATTCTTTTAGTTTTTTTTGCTATGAATTTTATGTTTTTATTTTATTTTAAGCGAAATAAATCATTTACATAATATTATATTATTATTATTATTATTATATGTAACTTCAGCTTGGTTATTTTATTTCAGTTACTTGGGCAACATTTCAAATGTTTTCATGTAAAACATTGTACTCTTATTTTTGTAAATCCTTTTATTATAATCATTTTTTAGAAATATTTTTAATTATATACTATTATTTGATTTTTTTTTTTTTTTCAGTATTGTTTTAGTAATTTTAGTTGCCAAGGTAACATTTTGTCTTTCATATAATGTTTTTTTTTTTATTATTATTGTTTTTAAAGCTTTTAGGTTACCACTAGTGACACGTATCTTTATTCCCAGCCTTTAATTTCCAGTAAATGTAGAGTAAAATGTCTGTGTGTAGATCTGTTTCTCTCAGCTGTCTGCGGCCGAGACTCGATGCTCACGCTTGGAGAAACAGTTGGAGCACATGAGGAAGACTGTGAGAAACACTGAATCAGACAGAAGCGCTGTGCTGCGCCGACAGGTGCGTCTCACACACACAGGACCTGCTACAACAGGTGTGTGTGTGTGTGTGTTTGTGTTAATATCCCGTGTGTGTTGTGCAGGTGTCTCTGGAGCGTCTGGGATCAGCGGATCGGACTGATGTTCAGCTGAAGCTGCAGAAGCTGGATCTGCTGGAGCAGGAGTATCACCGGCTGACGGAGACTCAGAGCTCCACTGAGAGGAAGATCCGACAGCTGGAGAGGAAACTACAGGAAGAGGAACATCAGAGGAAACTGGTGCAGGACAAAGCAGCTCAGGTTCGTCTCTCTGGAACAATAAATCCATGCATCATGCATAGATGAATGATTCTTTGGGGTGTAACAATATCCAAATCTCACGATACGATAATATCGTATATTATCGGTATTTATTGTGATATAAAAAAATATATATATAACAATTTTGTTCATTTTAAAGTTAAATTATGCTATCTAATGCACTTTGAGAGTTCAAAATTAAGAGCTGCAACCCATGTTCTTAACTTAGAATAATTTAATATTTCTTTCCTAATTTCTACACTTGAAGCGATATTTTATGAGCTTTTTTTTTTTTTTGTGATAACTCTCAACCCCTCACCTGCAGCTTTAAGGAAGTCATAAAAGCATAAAAGCCAAGGTGCAAGTACATTAAACCAGGTATAAGACTTCTTCATGAGCATTTGAGGAGTGTGCGGTTAAAAACCAGCCTACAGCGCCATCTGCTGTTAGAAACTAAGCGCAGATTCGATTCTAGAAGAGAATTTCGATGCATTTTAAAAAATCTCAATCAATCCACGAATCTCGATGCATTGATTTATTGTCCCAGCCCTACTGTCTGTCTGTCTGTATGATGTTAACTGTGTCTATCTGTTCTGTGGTCAGTTGCAGACGGGTCTAGAAGCCAATCGTCTGCTCATCCGGTCAGTGTCTCCACGTCCACACAAATCCAGCAGAAACAACCCAAAGAAGCTCTCAGCAAAGGTAAACCAGAACTGATTCCTCTTATGCATTTACTTAATACAACTGATTAAGAGGTGGGGATATAATGATATCAACTGCAGTAAGAAATATTATCGCAATATAGTAATCCTGCTTGAAATCTCAGATATTACTAATTTGAGAATTATACCCTCTTGTATAGAACAAAACCAACCAATATTTCAATCTCGTAATAAAAACAGCTGGTATTTAAATCTTATAATTGAAAAAAAAGCTACTGATTTTTTTCTTTTTATTTTTATTTCATAGTTTAACTAAATTGGCTTAAATCTCATAATAGAATAAAACAGACTAATATTTCAATCTCATAATATAACATAACTCACTGATATTTTAGTTTTGTAATAGAACAAAATTTGACAATATTTCAATCTTATAATACAACAAAACTGATGATTTCAATGCCGTTATAGAACTAAATGAACTGTATGTAACAGAAAATTACCAACCGATAATTACATTTCGTAATAGAACAAAACAATAACTTTAATTGAACAAAACTGTAATCTTAAAATATTAGAAGATATTTAAAACAAAATGATATTTAAATTTTGTAACAGAACAAAACCAGATGACATTTCAATGTTGTTATAGGACCGATATTTCAACCGATATTTCAACCTCTTAATAAAATAAAATTGACTATTTTAGTTTTGTAATAGAACTATATAAAAAAATAAAGGTGATATTTAAATCTCGTAATAGAACTGAACCAACCAATATTTAATTGCTATAAAACAGAACTGGATGACATCTCATTGTTGTTCTAGAATCAAATTTAACCAGTTTTTAAATCTTGCAATAGAAAAAAAACTGACCGATATTTATATAAAATTAAATTAGTAAATAAACAGTACTTAAGTATTATAATAGAACACTACCGACCAATATTTTAATCTTGTAATAGAACCAAACTGACTTGTATTTAAATATTTTAATCGAACAAAATCCTATATTTACATTTTGTGACAAAACCAGATGACACTGTATTCGTTATAGATCAATGTCAGTGTCATTACAGAACAAAACCAACCAATATTACATTTTTGTAATCTAGAACAAAAGCTACTGATATTTCAATGTAGGACAAAACTGACCAATATTTAAAACTTTTATACCACAAAATAGATTACATTTCAATGTTGTTATTAGAACCAAATCAACCGATATTTCAATCTCATAATAAAACAAAATTGACCGATATTTCAGTTTTTTTGTAATAGAACAAAATTGGGTGATATTGAAAGGTTGTGATAGATCAAAACTGACAGATTTCTGTGTCGTTATAGAACTAAATGAACCATATTTACATTTTGTAATAGAAACATGCTGACCGATTTTAACATTTCCTAATAGATCAAAACCGAGTGATCTTTAAATATTTTATTAGAACAAAACAAACTGATGTTTGTATTTTAAAATTTAAACTGATATTTAAATTTTGTAACAGAACAAAACCAGATGACATTTCAGTGTTGTTATAGAACCAAATCAACCGATATTTCAATCTTGTAATACAACAAAATAGATAATATTTCAGTGTTGTTATAGAACCAAATCAAACAATATTTCAATCTTGTAATACAACAAAATAGATAATATTTCAGTGTTGTTATAGAACCAAATCAAACAATATTTCAATTTAGTAATACAACAAAATAGATTATATTTCAGTGTTGTTATAGAACCAAATCAACCGATATTTCAATTTAGTAATACAACAAAATAGATTATATTTCAGTGTTGTTATAGAACCAAATCAACCGATATTTCAATTAAGTAATACAACAAAATAGATTATACTTCAGTGTTGTTATAGAACCAAATCAAACAATATTTCAATTTAGTAATACAACAAAATAGATTATATTTCAGTGTTGTTATAGAACCAAATCAACCGATATTTCAATTTAGTAATACAACAAATAGATAATATTTCAGTGTTGTTATAGAACCAAATCAACCGATATTTCAATCTTGTAATACAACAAAATAGATAATATTTCAGTGTTGTTATATAACCAAATCAAACAATATTTCAATTTAGTAATACAACAAAATAGATTATATTTCAGTGTTGTTATAGAACCAAATCAACCGATATTTCAATTTAGTAATACAACAAAATAGATAATATTTCAGTGTTGTTATAGAACCAAATCAACCGATATTTCAATCTTGTAATACAACAAAATAGATAACATTTCAGTGTTGTTATAGAACCAAATCAACCGATATTTCAATCTTGTAATACAACAAAATAGATAATATTTCAGTGTTGTTATAGAACCAAATCAACCGATATTTCAATTTAATAATACAACAAAATAGATAATATTTCAGTGTTGTTATAGAACCAAATCAACCGATATTTCAATCTTGTAATACAACAAAATAGATAATATTTCAGTGTTGTTATAGAACCAAATCAACCGATATTTCAATCTCATTATGGGATAAAACCAACCGATATTTCAATAATGTTAAAGAACAAAACCAACTGACATTTAATTTTTGTTATATAGATAATTAATCTCATAATAGACAAAAAGGCTGACATATCAGTAAAGCATCTCGGATTATCTGCTCATGTGTGTAATCTCCTGTGTTTCTGCAGAGAAATCCGTCACAGCCGCATTACAGACTCAGTCTGGGAGACGTGCCATTTGTGACCGGGACGGTAAAGACACAAACACAGTGTTTTATACTATAACATTTGATTTTATTACAATGTTAATCATGGGTTTTTGCACCGAAAACAATTGCAAATTAGTTTTTCATGATCATTTCTGACCCTTACACTGTCCCTACCATTACTATTATTTCCTGTACAAAGTGACAAAGCATGTTTGATATGGAGCAGTATTGTGGATGTTCATGAGTCTGTGTGTGTGTGTGTGTGTCTTCAGTCGACAGGCTCGAGTCACTCCGTGCGAGCAAACGTCCAGCACGTCCTTCATCTCATGAAGCAGCATCATCCTCAGCTGTGTAACGCGCGAGTGCTGGGACACGCCCCCTCCACCAATCACAGCGCTCGACAGGCCAGCAGTAGCTCCTCCTCTTCCTCTTCCTGTGGGGAGGAGCTGTCAGAGCTGCTGCTGACGCTGCAGGACGAGTTTGGACGAATGAGCTTGTGAGGATTATTCTTCATCTTTCATTGTATTAGTTTCCACCCTCTCTTTGACCAGTGTCACTATCGTCAGCTAAAACTAAAAATGTTGCATTGAAGTAAATTTGAACTAAAATAAAATATTTTTTTTTAAGTTTTTTTATTTCAGTTCCCAAGTCAACATTACATTTTTTTGTTATTTTAATATCAATGACGTATTATGATTTTTTAAATATTTTCCACGTTCATGTTAAATTTAGTTTAAAATTTTAGTAATTTTTTGGTAAATGTTATTATTATTATTTTAAAGTTTTTGTCAATTTAGTACATCAGGCTAAACCAAATGAAAATGAGAAATGTTTACATGGAAAAAAACACTGTTTTTCAACAGGGGTAACTTTATGGTTTTGTTTTTCATTTTAAAGAACTATAATAACCCTGACTTGAAGTTCTAAAATTACTAAATAAAAAAATTAAACAATTATTACAAATAATTAAAGTTAACGAAGAAACATAAAATAATAAACCTAACTAATAAACTGATGAAACACATATTATTATTAAAACCTAAATATACAAATAAAAGTTAATTTAAAAAAACTACTTTAATGACACTAAAATAAAATTGTAGTCTTGCTTAAAGGGACATTTTACCAAAAATGAATATTCTGTTAATAATTATTTTATGTAAACAAATAAAATAATTCAAATTGTTTACACACTTCAAATTTTAATGATATGAAATGATCTGCAAAGTGAATTTAATAATTACACATGCAGGACAACATTTGGATTTGGTTTGTGAAGGCGATGTTGCCAGCTTGTGTTTCTGAGTGAATCATTTTGTGAAGTGTGTGTGTGTGTGTGTGTGTGTGTGTGTGTGTGTGTGTGTGTGTGTGTGTGTGTGTGTCAGCGAGCAGCAGGAATTGGTCAGACAGATCCAGTCGTGTGGTTCGAATCGCTTGAGGCAGGATTTGGAGCGAGAGATGGAGACGCTGATGAAGAGGATGGAGAATAAAGGAGAACAGATCGCCAAGGTCCGGCGACATCAAACTCAGGTAACACCGGCCCACATTTCAACTATACAATGGAAAAAAACAGTAAAATAGCAAAATATTATTACAATGTAAATCATCTGTTTTCATGTGAATCTGTGTTAAAGTGTTATTTATTTCTGTGATGCTCCGCTGTATTTTCAGCATCATTCCTCCAGTCTTCAGTGTCACATGATCTTCAGAAATCAGAATAATGATGATTTACTGCTCAAGAAACATTTCTGATTATTATTGTCACAGTGCGGTCAGCAGAGCGCCGGGCCGCTGAAGGTCAGAGACGGTGGAGACAGTCTGCGTCTGCTGAAAGACATGCGCTCGCTGCAGACCTCACTGCGCAGCTGGGAACACTGAGAGGGTCACACGAGCACGTCCGGGTCAAAGGTCAGCCCAAAATCAAAAGACAGATTCTTTTCATGACAATTTGTTATTCTGTAATGCTGTTTTTTGAGATTGACATATTAAATATATATTTAATATATATATATGCATTCTAATCACTTAAATATATATCAATGCAGTAAAACCTATTTTTTGCATTAAAAAATTGGCTTAAATTTCTTAAAATATTGTTCCTAAAGTAGCCCTGATTTTGGTTTGTTTATGCAGAATATCGTTTATTTTATTAGTTTACTGGGTTTTACCCTTTGAGCTTCTTATTTGATCACTTTTCTCTTTTTTGGTTTGTTTTCAGACTTTTTCCCGGAGGTTTGATTCATTTGGAAAACATGATGTTCGATGACGAGCCGAACACAATCTGATTCCTGGAGATGAGGCTCGCCCCAAAAATCCTGAAACGCATCATATCAGCTGTTTTATTAGTGTTTTTCATGTTTTATTACATGGAGGGTTTATTATTTGTTTAGAATAAAGGACAGACTGATTAATGAAATGGTTGTTTCTACCTCAGATATTACCCAGAATTCTTGTGCAGCTCACTTAACAGTAAGATCTCGTTTCTTTACATTAGTAAATGCATCAACTTGCAATCTGTAAATATATTTTTACAGCATCTATAAATGTTATTTAATTTTTTCTTATTTTGGTTTTCAGTGGATTAATATTAAGAGATGTACCTTTTTATCAATTTTTTTATCAATTTTTTTAAAAAATTATATTTTTAGTTCATATTAACTAATGACGTTAACTAATGTTAGCAAACGGAACCTTACTGTAAAGTGTTACTTTTTTAAACGAATCTGTTCAACATTCCAAAGATTCCATCTTTTTTAGTTTTTAGTTTTTCTTTGGTAAAATGATTCGGTCTGTGTTATAATGTTTACATATTTCTGTCAGCAATTATTCTGTTTGTTTCCGTGATAGAGTGCAATGTGAGTGGTTTAATGAATATAATGCATAAAAAATACCTATGATGGATTTTATTTGAATAGAGCAGTGATTTATTAAAGATGCAGTTGTTTTTAGTGTGTGATACGCTCAGACTCTTGCTTTGTGTGAGAATGACTTTAAATATGCTTGAAATATTTATTTTTACAACACTGAATAAAAACCTAATTAATGATGTGTTTGTGATTTATTTTTTGTTTTAATTGAGACACCAAGAGTTTATTTTAATTAATACTTTTTTTATATACTCCTCGTTTTTGTCAGCACTTACTACTAAAAAAAGTTTGGTGTTAGTTGATGCATAACTTTTAATAGAGGCTTGATTTTAAAAATGTGTTTGTTAATGTTACAATAAATGCTGTATCATTAGCTACATTTAAAAATATTTTAATAGTTATAAGTAAAAATAATATTACTGTGTTTGACGATTTTTTTTTTTTTTTCATAACTTTTGAAGAGTTTTTGTAATTATTTCTGAAATTTAGGAGCAATTTCCAAGTGAAAGTTTTTTTTTATGTTAGTTAATGTTGAGAAACTTATCAAATTGATTTAAAAATGTATTCATAAATGTTCAAAATTAATAAATTCTGCAACAAATCATAAATTTTTACAGTATAATTTTTTTTGTAAAGTTGTAAACAGAAAAGATTATTGGACTTTATACTTTTTAAGTCTTTCTACTTTAAACTTTGACAATTGAGTCAATGTTTTATTTGAAGTTTCTTTTTAATAATTGTGAATCAGATACATTTTAATGTTAACAAAACTTGTTCTTCTTCTGATTTAAAAAAACACATTCCTGACTTTTATTTTTGAATGCGTTGTACCATGTCTAGAAGATTTTGGTTTTACAAGGTTTGTATATTTTGAAATTAGATTCATAAATGCTCACCATTGTTAGCTCATGTTATCTGATGTCGTTAGTGATGTAGTCTTTCATTGTTCAAAATAAGTCTATTTTTCAACCTCAAATCTATGAACCTCAAACACAAAGAATCAATCCAGTCAGATTTCATAAACCCAACCCTCAGTAGATTGAGTCGAGAGAAAAACTTCCAGAGAGCCGTCTTTGATTGGCACGAGAGAAGGTTTTATTCCAAACTGAAGAAAAACAATGTTATTTACCGTCACCTACAGGTACAAACGTGTACAAATACCAGAAAATAGATTCAGTAAATCAGTGTGTGTGTGTTAAAAAAAATCATTTAGAAATGGATGTTATTTACACGAGGCGATGCAAAAACCACTTGTTGCACAAGAAAACAATAGCATCATATCTGTAATAATTATAAACTTAAAATACAATGGAGGAATAGGAAACTATAAGAAAGCATTTCAATTATTTAAAGTGTTATATATATATATATATATATATATATTATTTATTTTTTTCAAATACAGCAGGTCATAATTAATCTAAAATAAATAAATAAATAAAAATTAGCATGAAGACATGTTTTTAGGACCATTATATCATTGACATTTTTCATTATGACATTAATGAAAAAAAATATTACAATGATATTGGTCTTAAAAACAGGCTTAATATTTAATGCAACATTTTTTATCATAAAATTCAATGTAACTTATTTTATTCTTTTGATTTTGCTGTGAAATATGATGGAGTTTTAGTGAAATTCCCCCTCCACTGCAGGTTAATATTAAACTGACATCAGGTTAAATCATAAAACTGACATCACTCTCGTTGTCTTCTGTTTCTTTGTGGCACTTACCGTCACAGCTGTGCAAACACACATGTACACACCGCAAACAGATATCTCTATATATCCATGTAGCTTCAGAACTCTACAGAGACAGGCCAAACGGTTTTATACATAGATCTCTTTTAAAGTCACTCAGGAAGGCAACGCAAACATTTGTAAGGCAAGATCCATTAGATGCACACATTCTGCCATCCTGAGAAAGAAAAGTGTGGGGCCGCGTAGCCCTTTAAAACACACAACTATATGTACAGAGCTTCAAACAGTCTCTCCACGTCTCTTTCAGAAGGTCTCCGGAGTCTGTGTGTGTTTCACGTCACACACGCGTGACTGAGACTTCCAACGATTGCTTTGGGTTTGGGATCTGGGGAATGGAGAAATGCTGTTGTGTGGGGTTTTTCGGAGTAAACAGGGAGAACTGACGTCTGCGGGGCGGAATCGGTAGATGAATTATCCAAGGATCTGTTTCGACTCACAATTTCTGTACGCCGAGGACGCAGAAAAGAAAACAGTGGCTTTGTTTTTTCTTGTAGGATTCAGTTAGCTTCTGCTCGGATGTGCAAAAAAATAACTGCTAATATAAAAATGATACAAATGTAACATATGACAGCTGGAAAAAAAAACACTGGGCTCCCAGAATTGTTGCAAGTTTAAAAAATGTAACATCTGAACGCTGGAATTCTTACAGGTTCTAGAAATGTAACTAACGCCAGGCTGCTGGAATTCTAAAAACTTGAGGTCTAAAAAAAAAAAAAAAAAAAAAAAAAAAAAAAAAAAAAAGTGACACTGGCTGCTGGAATTCTAAAAACTTGAGGTCTAAAAAAAAAAAAAAAAAAAAAAAAAAAAAAGTGACACTGGCTGCTGGAATT